>NW_009724137.1:0-5115 GCF_000703405.1 Apaloderma vittatum | reverse complement strand
CCCTACACAAAGCGCTGCAAGCTTCAAAAGTTAGATATATTAGTTTGGTTGAATAAAGTTGTGTGTCTTCGTGTATGTGCTTGAAAGAGCTCTGCAGGAGACTGATAGACACGACTGAAGACCATGCGCTGTATTGCCATGTTTACCTTCACTGTGTGACTTTCCCTCCACTCACTTGCAATTGGAAATAGCGACAGTATCTTGGTGATTTCATCAATGCGTTGTGTGTCTGACATTCCCAATAGCTACTACTGCACCTCCTGGGCCATATATTGTTGGTATGCATTTGTTGTTCATATTGGAATGGAGAGCGCACTTTTGTGCTAAGTGAAATATATATATATATATTTTTGAAAGGTATTTTCTCTTCCTAAACTTAATCTGAGACCTCGCATCAGTATCAATGTAAATAAATCTTTTCTGCAATAAAAACACGTTGCTTGTAGTCTGTTGCATTAAAATAAATATTTGAACAGAATGAGAAGTCATAAATGGAAAAGAAAAAACTATTTACAAGAAATCAAATGAAAGGAAACTCCTTTTGAGCCAGACACTTCAATTGTACAGAATTGTTGCTTTATATTAGAAGACACTATAGTGACGTTTAATATTTTTATGTTCAGAACACCATAAATTCACAGCAATGAACCCTAGGAATAAGATTGACAAATATTTGCATATAGGACCTAACGTAAAGATTACTAGTCTCGTGTACGGCTTTTTTTTTTTTCATTGACTTCAATGCACTTTGAACCAATTCAGATTAGCCTTCCCAGAAATGCTGGAAATGCTGGAGGGAAGATGAATGTGGAACTGAGGCAGGGAGAGGTAGTGGCTCTGTCTAGCAGGGGGTGATGACAGGACAGGGGGCTCAGTTTGTTTTGATTTGCTGAACTTGTGGTTGAAATGTGGGAAGAAACGCTGCCACCTCTTTTATTGATATTTGTTGGGAGACAGTCATTATATATTATTCCATATGTATGCCTATGCGTATGTGAGGTTTTTCAGAGCTTTGGATGAATGCCTTTTACATAGCATTTTTAAGATCAAAATCTATACAATTATGTGGATTCCTGCATGTAAATGATTTCAGGGAGTCTGGTGTTTTAGCATTTTTAATTTTCTAGTAGATTTTATGATAGCATAAAGTGATAAATTATCTTTTGCAGCTGCCAGAGTTATTTAAGTATCTGCAGACACACCATTAGCAGTCTATGCCCGGCTGGTATTCTTCATCCCCCCGCAGGAGCCCACTTGCAGGGAAAAGGGTTTCCAGGCATTTCCGTGGAAGGCCTTTTTGCCGGCAGTGCCACCGGGGTGCCGAGGAGTCACGGCCAGCCGTCGCCGTGGTCAGGCCAACATTTGTCTACCACACCGTGGAGAAAGCTACCAGACAAGCATCGGATATTATTGACTTTCTGTCACTACTGGCCTGTGTTAAAACCAGTGACATATAAGAGAAAGGTTCCATTTCCCATTACCAGATATCCAATCCCCCTAGAAAACATCTGTTGAATCTGGGATGATGCCACGGTATTAGCTCTTCTGTTGCATGCTGTTTCATTGGCTGTTCTTAGCGCTGCCCTGTCTATCACAACGCATAATCTCTTCTTAGAGAAATTTCAACCACATCGTTAGGGTCCCCAGTCCCGTTTCTTTGAAAATCAGTGGTAAGTTTTTTTGCCTTTGGCGCACAACTTGAAGTTTAGAAACTTGACTCTGTGCAGGGTGTAAGAAAGGGAACAAAAGTTTCCCGATCAGTTCATGTGACGAAAGTTGTGCAAGGAAAAGAAGCGGGTCTGCAGAAATCCTGCAAGTTGCCGTGTTTATATTCCCAAGAAACTCGCACTGGAGTGCCTCAGACACATAACTAAATGCTCCTCAAAACGCTCATTATTGAAGACAGTATAAGAAAACGGTCTTTAGAATTCATGTGATATATTACCAACTGGAGGGAGAATAATACAGAAATACTTTCTTGATGATGTGTGCTAAAGCAGCAGGCATTTAAGAGCAATGGATGTCAATCTCTGAGGTTTTTGTAAAGAATTGCAATTTATGACGTGTTAGGGTAAACAGTTGGATTATATTTCTGAAATGCATGTTCCATCAGGTAAAATCATTGTGATTATAGGCTCTAGTACTCTAAGTAAGTAAGTTATGCACTAAAAGGCTGAAATTGTAAAACAAGTATGCTTATGCTTAACTGTTAATCCCTCTTTGTATCTACATTGAGTAAACTACAAGAAAAGAGAAACTGCATTAAACAATAAAGGCATAAATGGCATGTTATGTCATCTTGATAAACAGTGACTGTTATACTGTTTTCCTTCAAGAAGCAACTGTGACTGGCCTCTGTATTCTCCCTCAATGGAGAATGTGCTTGTGTGTAAAAAAAATGGAGGATTATTTAGAAGTTTCTTCGTTTATGCCTCTCAGTGAAAGCAGCACTTCCTCTGCAACTTCTCGCTTTGCTGCTTTTCCTTCATTTCCTCAGCTCTTATCTGTTACAGGAAGATGGACTTGTTATTTCAGCAACCACCTACTATCATGCAGAATATGAGTTTCGAATAAAGTGAAATAAAATTTGCTTTAAGTAGTTTTGCAAATGCTTGACAGCAGAAGATAATAAAAGAAAATAAATCTCCAATATTTCTCCTAATGCAATTTGTGGCATGTCAGTGTCAGAGGATTCTAACAACAAATCAACAAATATTTGAGTGAAAACAACATACATAATTTATTTTTCCTATATTAGAAACAACTGTCAAACAATTACTGTATGACTTCATGAATTAGTTGGTTGTTTTGAAATATTCCTGCTAGGACAGAGGGAAAAAAAAAAAAAAGGAAGGAAGGAAAAAAAGGCTATACAGGCCTTTGAGCCTGAACATATTGTGTCAATCATAAGCATATGCAATGTATCTAAGCCATGAGGTAAAAATTTTCCTTGTAAATTATTTCATAAATAAATAATTTGCCTGAAAAAAGTTTATGAAAATATTTTTGCCTTTATTAAGTTCTCTAAAGTTCTTTTGTGGTGAATACAAACAGATTGATATTGACGTCTTCTCGATCTGCTTTATTTTAACTTGGAATTCAGAATGTATCATGCAAGCATTTCTTATAAAGATACGGTAACAAATTTTTTCTGAGAGATGCAGTATTCCATTAGAGTTCTCCACTTGAAACTATGAAGACATATTTTATCCTTCTCATCTTTGCTTATGAACAGCTTTTGCGGTTTCATTTTAAAAGCACATACACAGAGAGGCTTACATCTTTTAAAAACACATCTCTCTAATATTGTTCTACAGGTGAAAAAAGGTGTGCTTGTTATCGAGGCTTATGCATGTTGAAACCTGCACTTTCGTTGTTATCGATCTTCACGGTTTGTCTGTCATAACGTGAATAAAATTTGGGAAAGCTGCAGCCACACATACAGACTAGCTGGGATTTAAGGTGTGGTGGGCATCATTTCCTGGTTTAAAATAAAAAGACACTAATAAGTCTCACTGGAGCAGAGAAGCAAAGGGGAATAACCCTTGTTTAAATATTTTCCACTCAAGCCCTGCTTGTAAGATGCTTAGCCAAGTCATCAGACAAAATACCTGCTGATTTTAACCCTTCATATGCAAGACATCTGCCAAGTGAACAGTCACTCGAGGCTGACATACCCAGTAACAATAACAAAATCTAAGTTGCAGAGAAGAGCATGTTTGAATCAGTGCAAATGAGACAAAAATACTTGCTCTTCAGAACTCTGCGTTCACCAAAATCTGGGAAAGTGGTTTTCCTCTTCAACTGTGATTCAGCCATGGCATTTGCAGCTTGAGAAAAACTAAAGGTTCACAAAGTCAGGAGAGGTTCTCCGTGTGCGTATTAGTGAGGTGCTACTGAGTATGGTCCCAGTACTAAAGTAAGAAACTTTAAATTCTGATACTACTTTCCTTCGTATTCCATATATAAACATCTCTGCTGCTCCGAACTGATTTTGTGCTGCCGGGTATAAAGGGAGTCCCACACATAATCTGTCAGTTCTCCTCTCCTTGTCTCAGGGATCCTACTGTGTGCCTCACTGTGCAACTATATTTTATCTTCCATTTTCAACATGACAAGTTCACCTCTTGTATATGAATTATTGCTTTTCTATTCATAAAGCGTTTTATCAGACAATTCTACAAAAGAACTTAAGGGGGAAATGTGTTTCTGGGTGATTTACATGAGCAATTACTTTACAAATCTGCCAGTGGATTATTCTGAACATACATGGAGAATGTTTAAGTTTCAAGAGAGGGCTGCAAACGCCATACGTTTTACAGTAGGATTTCATTTGCGTCAGTGTGTATCTCTGAAGATTCTGCGCTTTACATCTCACCATGTATTTGAGAACAAAATTGTAAAGAGAAAGTTATGTCATTTCAAACATTTGGAGGGGGAAGCGGCTTCATCTCTCGCACTGTACCAGTTTAACTCTTTTCCAGCTTCTCCCTCGAATAACGTGTTAGTAGTTGTGAACAACACAAATGCATCGATTTTAATGTGAAATCAGTTTAAAACAACTTGCACGGGAGGCAAAATACGCCATATAAAGTCACCTAACTGCAGAAAAATTGTGTCCAAATGCCCAACAAATGTTTGCATGGTTTTTAACGCCTTCTGTATCTGGGATTTTAAAATCCTTTCGAGGAAGCTTTTATGTACTGCTTCTCCTTGGAGAGTGTTTTTACATTAACATACAGACTTCTGGCAATTTGTAGCACGAGAGAAACGGGGCGAATTTTGAATGGCAAAGGTTCTGCACAAGTGTGAAAAGTTGTCAGGGCGTTCTCGGAGCAGCTCGGGGCCGACCTGCCATCGGTATCAAAGACGGTCAGTAACGGGGCACATTCCCCCCCAGCCCCGGGAAGCGTCTGTCTGTCCCCCTCAGCACCCGCACAGAAACGGAGCTGGGGGGAAGGGACGACGAGAGGTGACCCTCAATCTACGTTTCCCCGCGCAAAGCCCGGCTCTGCCGCAGCGGTTGCCGGCTCGCGCCTTTGATATGCCCCCCTCGTTTCTTTAATCCCGCAGGACACCGGCGGCTCCAAGCGACGGCCGGGGTCAGCCCGCGGG
>NW_009724136.1:0-762 GCF_000703405.1 Apaloderma vittatum | reverse complement strand
GGGGGTTAGAGCCTCTCGAGGTGGCTGGATCACCCCCCAGAAGATCGTCTCCCGATGGTGGGTCCGTGTCCCCACATCTTCTGGCGCTTTAGACCATCTCCCAGTGGTCAAACCATCTCCCCTGGGTAGCTCTGGGCACCTCCTGGAGAGCTGGACCCAACCGTCTTTACGGGTTCCCACCAACCAGAGACTTTCTACGAGTCTCCAGGATGGGAAACGAAACAGGGCGATGGAGAAACCTCAACTTCCCCCGTTCACGCCCGGTCAAATCATTTCGAAAATGAAATTTGAAAGGTGTGGGAACGTCCGTTGCCCCGTCCCAAAAGACTTCAAGGCTGGGGGTCTCCAAAGTTCAGATCTCCAAGGTCGAGGGTCTCCGAGGCTGGAGGTCGCTAAGGTTGGATGTGAGGTCTCCAGGAATGTTTTGGGGGTGTCCTTATAGTTGGGGGAGGCCCCAAGGTTGGGATCTTCAAGCTTTGGGGTCTCCAAGGTTGGATTCTTCAAGCTTTGGGGTCTCCAAGGTTGGTTTCTCCAAGCTTTGGGGTCTCCAAGGTTGGATTCTTCAAGTTGTGGAGTCTCCAAGGTTGAATTCTTCAAGCTTTGGGGTCTCCAAGGTTGGATTCTTCAAGTTGTGGAGTCTCCAAGGTTGAATTCGGATTCTTTGAGCTTTGGGGTCTCCAAGCTTGGTTTCTTCAAGCTTTGGGGTCTCCAAGGTTGGATTCTTCAAGTTGTGGAGTCTCCAAGGTTGAATTCTTCAAGCTT
>NW_009724135.1:0-12339 GCF_000703405.1 Apaloderma vittatum | reverse complement strand
ATAATAATAATAATAATAATAATAATTCAACTTGTATTTGTAAGTCACTAGTTGTTATGGATCCAGCATGGGCTTTTTCGGGCATGTCTATTTATCTAGGAGGTAGTAAGAGGTCTTGTACATACTGAGACCAACTAGTGTAATTAATGGAAGAAGGCCTATCTGAAGACAGCTACATGCTTAACCAAGTTCTTTGATTCACCCCTGACAATACTGTTTCCAATTTCTAGCCCCAGTACGTTACATGAATGTCAGCATTACCCTACAACCTTTGCTTAAAACATTTCCCAAATACCATACCAAATCATCCTTTCAGTTACACCTACGAGACTTGGTTGACTGTCCTGTTTACGGATTCCATTTTATGTTAAATTTATCAACAGCTAGACTGTCATATTTTTAGTGAAAGCACAAGAAAAAGCAATGTGTAAGCTTTTTTTCTTTTTTTTTTTTAATCTCTGAAGATAATCTTCAAAAACACACATGCAGCGCTACCTCAATTCCTTTGTGGACCAAACAGGAGAGGAAACATTCAAAAAGAGTTTCACAGCATACAGAGATAAAAAGATAGAAAGTACAGATTTCAAACCATACCTAAAACTATATTTTTATAAGTATGTGCATATGTATAAAACCATCACATTTTCTGAAGACTAATTGACTCGCTATTCAGAACTTATCACATTGTCTACCACAAAATCCTCATGTAAACAAACTGTTATTTCTTTTCCTGGTATTTGAGGTCATTAATGAAATGATTCACTACACTTTTTTCAGCGATTTTCACAACAGTTACATGAGGTAATTATTTGTAGTAGGAAGTAATTGCAGATGGAAAGCCATTGTCTGTCAAACCTGGACACAGGCAATATTTAAAAAATTTAAACTTATAAAAGAAATCAGTTTATGTGTTACATAAATTTAGTCTTGATTAGGTACTTTCTGTGGTGAAAGTTTATAAAAACCATTTTGCCATAATTCAAGGGCAAACTACCTTCAGAAAAGTCCTCTGGCACAGGATAACTCCACACTACCCGAGACCTCTGTTAGAGTGGTTAAAAGCATTGAGTGTCCATGGCCATGCACCATCTGACAAAACCTGTGGTCTAATGAAGTCAAGGTTTCCCTCTAGGCATCAGCAATATTTCAGTATCTGCTTGCAAGCACGCACTTTCTCCATGATATGTGCGAGATAATGTTATTTCAACCAAGAGGCAAGTTACCTTGTGCTGTTGGGAAACAAGAGCATGCACATGGGCAGTGACCATGGAGGAGTGTTAAGTGTTAGGCTGAATTCTTAAAAGGGGTTGCCTTAGTTTAAAAAATATCAGGCTTGGAAAAATTGAACTTACAAAGTCTGCATATATAGGAAAGACCAACATATATATAATATCCTAGCTATTACCCCATATACTGCAACCTCTTCAAATCCAGTTTAGGGTACTTACTCTGACTGAAGTTTAAACCAGCCTAGAAAATCCATCAGTGGAATTACACAACTTGGTTTTCAATTGACCTAAGATTTTACTCACAGAGTTTATAAGAGCTGATTATCATGCACACCAATAAAGAAAACTGCAAACTGCTTCATTTTGTAGTGTAACTAGCACTTAAAGTCATAGAATCACACTTTCGAATGGGACGTTTTTGTCAATGCCGAGCCCACAACCCTGCTATTTCCATAAACCTGACCACTGCAGAAATGAACGTTTTAAAGACCACATTGACTAGTTTCACTCTGAACAGCGTTATTGACACAGATGATACTGGCTGTGTTTATGCAAAATTATCTAAATTAGGGTGAACAGTGCTACCAGCACAGAATCCTGACTTTGCTAATTTGTGGTTAGCAAAGACAAAGGTTCAAGCGAACTAAAATTCAACCATTGGCAAAGCTGCATAGTCTAGGACCAATATGGGAAATGGAAAAGTAGCCATGTACAGCTAATTTGACAACTTAGCTAGATCTGAAGAATCAGTACAATATGTCCTTGTGAGGTTTCTTTGCTTCTTACCTCTATATTTAGATTTCACACTTATTAAGACTTTGGTTGAATCTTGGAAACTGCCAATTTGCATTATCTCAGGCTGGAGAAGAGAAGCATTCTCTAACAAGCAGAAATTATAGGAAAACTTTTATTCACCTTTGAATAAAATTGCTTTCATCCGGATTGATAAAGCTAACAAGCTCAACAGGCATGTACCCCTCCACTACACTAAAGCAGGTAAAGCTTCTACATTTTCTTACCGAAAAAACAGCGTTTTTTTTTTTTACCTGTCAATGTGAAATACTTGCGGAGAGAAGACATTCTTGTTTTACCTTGTCCTAACTATTTGAGGTCAGAGCTACAACTACCATAGGGTTTACTTTGACTAGGTCTACCAAGATAAAGACTGAAGTTTGTGTCCATAAAAGTTTCTGATTAATATAGTGATTATAATGTAACTCTTTCATTGTAAAAAAGATGCCATCTTTTGCAATGAAGGCACACATACTGTTTTCTTATGTCCTTTATCTGAATAAACTTTGGCGAAAAATAAGAAATAAAGAACAGTTTTATTTTTCTAAAGTTAAATAACATAGAAGGTCCAGAATCTTGCAGCTAGTTAGAGATTTTCAGATTTGTTTGCTCAGAAATACTTTTATTCACAAGTGCACGGAGGGTAGAAGTCTCAATTCCAAAATGCATTTATTCTTAAAAGAAGATAAACTAAAGCCTAGTGTGAAATAATGCCTTTATGATAGCACAACTACAGGCTCAGCAGCAGTTTCTGACTTTTGCAGTAACAATATGCAGAACAAAACAACAGGAATGAAAATAAAAAAGAAGTCAGTAAAAAGAACTGGGAAGGCCCAATACAGGGAGGTTTCATAGAAGACTCAGGTTCAGATCTTGACTGAGTGAACAAAATGCTTCATTTTTAGAGATGTAGAGATGTAACCCTGCAAGCTAAAATTTGCATCAGTTTCTCGCAAGGGTGAGAAGGAACCACCTAGACAAAACCTGCAGCCTCTTTTGGTAAAACCCACATTCAGCTTAAGGAACACGCAATCAGAGATGCACTCATTTACATTCCTCAGTGTGCTGAACATTTGCAGAAGTGTTTCTCTGAAAGGCATCAATGACGCTTTAGGAACAATAACTGAGATGTGTTACAAAAGGGTACTTTGTCTTCTTGTTCCTCATATTAGAACCCTCATCCCATCTAAATGTCAAAGTGTCTGTCGCTTTTCCCACAACTCAAGATGACTGGCTCCTGGCACCTTGCCTTCCTGCCTTCTCCTCGTACTCAGTCTACAATAGAAATATCTGGTTTCTGTTGTTGTCTAATATTCTTTCATCTCACTCGCAATTCAGACAGTTCAGGAGGGGCTGAATGCCCAGCATGAACACTACACACTGAGGATTCCTAAGTTTTCACCAGTTTTAGCTACATTTAGGTAGACATAAGCTATCCTAACTGTTTAGTTCTTATTAATAACTTTGTAATAGTGTTAAATTGAGCAAGTAAAAAAAAATTAAAAGATAAAAATTTAAAAGATATAAAATGCAGTCTTTGTGAAAAACCCAAATCATTCTTCAGCTACATTTGTGTTGATTGAAAACTGTTATTTGCATTGATTAATACCCTGGTTTGAGTTGAAATTGTGTTTCAGTTTGTTTTTCCTGTATTCTGAAACATGCCATCCTACATTCTTCAGCTGAGAGGCTGTCTGTCCAAAAGTGCAACAATATCAGAGAATTCATGAAATAAAACCTTTTTATTCTACACAATAGCACTTTGACATGTAGTGAATAAAAAGTTATGAAACAAAACAGGTTTTGGAAGGCTTTCTGCCCAATGATAAGTTTGAGATTTATTTTTCCGCCTCAAATGACAAAACAAATCACAAAGCTTTTTATAAAATGGTAATTCTGGTTTTCATTCCTTTCACAGGCTTTTTAGTGTTTTTCACAGGTGCACTTGACATTGACAACAGGAAAAGAATAGTTGTAAGAGAGGAAACACATCGGTTTTATTTAGTAGTCCCCTGAAATTAAGTAGACACATCGCTACTGTTACTCTTCCACGGCAGATTTTCTTCTCTGATTTTTTACTCTTTGATTTTCAGTATACCCTTTTAATGCTCTATTTGTCATCTTCTCTCAATTGATGGGAAAGGAATCAACATGCCAAAAAGGCATTAAGCAGCTGTCATGTTTGCTTATGGTTACAGCTGAATTTCCAAGTGAGCTTTCTGTGGAGAGTGCCATAAAACAGTGAGTATGAAGAGAAGCAAAAAAATTCTACCTAGATTTAGCAAAGGTTACTGCCGATGTTGTAGGTACTCTAGTATCTAACATAGAACTAGAATATATCCAACCACTAAATGTTTCAGAAATAAGGCAAGCAGAAAAGCGTAACATTTATCTTTCTATGTCGAAGCTTGAGGACTAATGCAAATGGCAATAAGAATGGATCTTCTTACTTACTTAGTTACTTACTTACTGGCAATAAGAATGGTTCTTCTTACTCACTGAATCCTTACTGAGTTCTTGTTTCAGTCTACTTGTACATCCATTTATCTGTTGTAGTTTAAATATATCTTTCCTCAAAATAAAAGTAAAACCATGCCTTTCTAACAAGGGTATTTATGTAGCAGAACTATATTTTTTACAGATTATGCATACGAAACCTTAGCTGAAGGTTGATGTTTTAAAATTACCCTGCAGCACAGTTTCTCTTGCAGAGAATCCATGCAAGCTCCACTGATTTTAATTGTATTGGAAACCTAAAATTGAAAGGAAGCAACTCATGAAATGTAAGGGTTATCTAATTCTAAGACTCATAAAGATTAATTTCTCACTTGATATATGACATTTTCAAGTTAAACCACAAAAGACGGCTAGAGACTGTGGTTGCAGTGGGGGACGGACGTAAGTTACCCTGAGAAAGATGGAAATATAAATACAGTATTAACTAAACCCAAACAGACACAGTAATGGGAGAGATAAAGTATGTTGAAATGCTACATTGTGGCTCCAGTAGCCTGACCTGGGCATTTAAAAAGCGAAGCATCACAAGGAAGGGTGACTCAGAGCAGGAATTTCTGCTAGCCCAAGCTTTCCTGAAAAAGGAATTCAGAATTAGAGCCCCAGAAGGATTTGACAAAAGGAAAGGCAAAGTTGGAAGGAGGATTTTCTTTACTCCACATTTCTCTAAGAGGCTGTTTGCCCTCAAGAATTATTTACACCACCAGTCTTGTATGCTTTGCATGCCACCTCCTCCCTTGCAAAAGACAGTAGGAAACCATCACATCATTTTTCTTTTGCTCCTTGTGGACACCTTCCTTACTGATAACCATGCCAAAGGGTCCTAGCCTGTTTGGAGATCTCTCGTAGGCACCTAATCACAAACTCTGGTAACTTTCTAGCCCTGTTCAAGAGAAATCTAAGTTTGTGAGGCACTTGTGTTTTACTGGCAGTAGTGTTCTAAAAGTGTGTAAAATTTGCCTTTAGCCAGACCATGAATCTCGATACTGTTCTGCATATTGTAGCATCTATGAGTCCATTTTTTTATCTCATTCCTATCAGGTTTTGCTCTCTGCAAAAGTAAGTTTAGAAGAAAATAAGTTTGTGATTAGTCTCAACACAAAACCAAGAACTATTCAATAACTTTATCACCAGTGTGACACGTTTATGGGAAATTTTCATCTATGCTCCTACCTCTCAAGAACATACAATTTCTATGGGAATAGTATCTAGGGGTGAGTTCCCTTAGCCTGTGAGAGCAAATATCTTTCACTTGCAAAGGCTTATTGTTAGACCTCTATAGATACTTTGATATAGATAAAAAATACTGTTTGTTTTGGAAAGTTCAGGGTTGTAAGGCACAGAGGGATGCCACTGGAGAAGGATTTTTGAGGCAATACAGTTCATGAATAGATATTTACTATGGTAACTCGTAGATAGAAGAGTTGAAATAGATAACATTAAGGGTATTTTTTCAAGAGCTTTGTGTCAGTGAGTGCTTTCTCAAGTTGCCCTGAAAATTGAAGAGTTAGATTCATTCTTGATATAGCTCCACTAACAAGAAATTCATCTACAATGGCTTTGGCTCAGAGGGTTTTTGAAGTTGTGATCAAGTGACATGCTCATTACTTGGAACATGATTGTTCTTCATGTGCACAATACACTAGGAACACATTGCTGACTTCTTCGAAATTCCTACTTTCTTATGCCTTTTTCTGGGCTTCCAAGAGCTCAGCTAGAAATTCCTGAAAGGAACATTAGTTAACATCACCTGTTTGACATAGATTCTCACTACTTTTGAATATTTTAAGTGACATTTGAAGCACTATCTCAAATCAAACAGATCAAGAAACAACACAAATAAGTTCCATGGAGTTTCTTGCTGCTGTAGCTGTGATTTTTTTCTGGATCTGCATTCAATTTATTTTTAGATTTGAGTATCTCTACTACAGTATAACCTTCAGTAGAGAATTCACCTTTGGCAGGTCTCAGGAACCACTAACACTTATTTGCAAAAAGTCTAGCAAGTTATTCACCAAGACCCTCTGTTAGAAATCACAATTTTTGTCAGAATCGTTCTTTCCAGCTAGTTAGCCAGGACTGAGGTCTGATCTCTTTGAGAGACTGTCCTGTTACACTACTCACATGTTATGACCACACAACTAATAAAAGCTTATTTGAAGTTAAGAGACATAAACTGACTGGCACCTATGTTTTCTTAAACTAACCTCCTACAGCAGCTGTGTTGTGTGGAGAGATGCTTGCATGAAACAATGCAGAGTCCACAAGTAGGAGGGTCTGCCTGAACCCCCTTCTAACTGCATAATGTGCCAACAGCTACCAGCCTGGCAACC
Organism: Apaloderma vittatum; assembly: GCF_000703405.1. Classification (NCBI taxonomy): domain Eukaryota; kingdom Metazoa; phylum Chordata; class Aves; order Trogoniformes; family Trogonidae; genus Apaloderma; species Apaloderma vittatum. The sequence continues at coordinate 5,471 of NW_009724135.1, read as the reverse complement.
TTTTCAGGGCCCTGTTGCAACTCTTCACAGAACTTACTGTTGCTCTGTCCTCTGCCTTTCTGGTCTTTTATTGCCATTTCTTCTCTTTTTCAGCCTTTTGTGAAACTGCATCCCTGTACTTGTCATTTAATGAAAGTAAGCACTCATGCATGTAAGCACATCGAGGCATGAGTCCTCGCTTGCAGCTGTGAAGTGCTAAACTGTGAAGTAAATAAGCTAAACCGTAACCTATTGCATCGGCCAAGAAAGATCTTTATAGGCCAGACTGTGAAAGCATGGCTTTGCTTTGCAGACTGCAAAACTGAAATTAATTTTGCAGAATTGTGGGTGATGACAATAAGGCAGCTGCAAACAGAACATTTTTTAATAACTTACATCTTGCAGAAACTGAAACTTGGTAGCTTTTCTTTTTGTTAGAAGAGGGTATGTTGCCTCTTCAGTGTGGTCCCATAAGACAGTAAACCAGTCCAAGCAACTGCATTCTGTCCCTCGTTCTTAATTATACATGGTGTTTTCCTTATATTCTGCTTATATCATTAATACAACAAGCATAACTGATCGATTGGTTGCATGTTCTCCTTTCCCCAAGTGAAAAAAAAATAAATAAAAAAATCCAGAGGGCCAGTTAGCTCAATTGGTTGAGTGTGGTGCTGATAACACCAAGGTTGTGGGTTCGATCCCTGCTCAGTCCCCATGTGTTGCCTGATCTAGTTGAGAGGCATCCCTGCCCATGACAAGGAGGTTGGATTAAATGATCTCTAAGGTCTCTTCCAGCCTAGGCCATTCTATGATTCCATGATTCTATGATTCTATGATTCCTTGGAATGGATCACTCTTTAGTTGGGAAAAAAAATTTAGAAAATATTGTGTATTATGAGAAGCAAAGTCATGACATCTTGAGTAGATAGGATGGATTTAGCTCATGGAGATCCTGTGGCATAGTGTTCCCATGCAGACATCAATGTAATTTCAATTTGTGATATGTGATTTTCTTTACGGTACAGCATGTAGATGGATTTAGCTCATGGAGATCCTGTGGCATAGTGTTCCCATGCAGACATCAATGTAATTTCAATTTGTAATTTCAGCATGTAAGAGGTGTGATATCGTCTAGACTGCAAAATGTATCAGAATGCTGATTCAGTGGGGGAAAATAGCTGTACAAAGATTGGAGGAAGTGAAGCTGGTAAAATATCATGATTTGTATGGAGGAGAGAATTTTCAGGATTTAATGGATTCAGTTCATTCAGAGATAATCTGTCAAATTACATAGGGCTTTTCCTTAGTTTGGTTAATAGAAGAAGTGTGTTCTTAATTTCTGGTTTGACATATTGCTTTTCTCTCTTGATATTTGTCCTCTAGGTTTTTAAACCAAGTGTTCATTATATGATCCAGCTGGCTTATAGGGCTCAACAACCTGCTTGTGAATAATGGTGAAAAACGGATCCCACCTGGATGTTGAAACACTGGCAATGCTCCAGAATAAAGCTATCTCCATCACCCTCCCAGTTGTGTACACACTGGTGGCTATGATCAGTATTCCTGGTAATTTATTCTCCCTTTGGGTACTCTGCTTGCACATCAAACCCAAAACACCTTCTGTTATCTTCATGATCAACCTAAGCATCACAGATCTCATGCTGGCCAGCTGCTTTCCCTTCCAGATTTCTTATCACATTCAAAGCAATCACTGGAGATTTGGCAAGACTCTTTGTAGCCTCGTGACCGTGATGTTCTACTCCAACATGTATTCTTCCATACTGACCATGACCTGTATCAGCATCGAGCGGTACATGGGTGTGGTATATCCCATGAAGTTGATCAAGTGGAGAAGAAAAAGATATGCCCTGGCTGCCTGCCTAGGTATGTGGACTATCTTGCTACTTGCCTTCTACCCACTAGAAAATGCAGATCTGACCTATGAGGTGGAAGAATTGGGGATTATAACCTGCTTTGATGTCCTCAAATGGGATATGCTTCCCAACTTTGCAGCCTGGGTAGCCTTTCTCCTCACACTATTTGTTGTGCTTTTCTTGATCCCTTTTGTTGTAACGGTTGGGTGCTATATTGGCATCATTCGGAAGCTTATCCAGACATCAAACAGATATGGTAACAGGCAGAAGACTAGATCCATATACCTGGCAATTATAGTCCTTCTGGTATTCATCACTTGCTTCGCCCCCAATAACTTTATCCTACTTGTGCATATGATCGTCCGGCTATTTTACCACAGGAGTTTGTACCCTGCCTACAAGATCACCTTGTGCCTCAGTTGCCTCAACAACTGCATAGACCCCTTCATTTATTATTTTGCATCCAAGGAATTTTACCAGAAATTCATGCAAGTGTTTCGCCCTAAGGTATTGATCAGTGACAGTTTAGAAAACAGAAGGGAAAGCTTATTCTCTGGCAGGACCATGTCAGCCAGGTCAATGTCAAGCGGACCTATGGATGGGTTAGAGGGAGTAAAGGTCTATTTGCAAAGGCAGGAAAGTGTTTTTTAGCCTTAGACACCCGCAGAAGAAAGGCACCTGTGAGATCCATGAGTAGACATGGAAAACATTTATTTTTTAATGGCTACCTTCAAAATACCTTGCTCCAGTGACAGAACTCAAGACATACTTACATTGTATATCCTAGTTCAGTACTTTCTGGCAGGAAATGGAAGCATTAAAGGAACTGAGTTTATCCAAGAAGGCACTGAAGCAAACACAGTACTGATAATTACAAGTTGGCCTGGAGTTAGCCCTATTGCATGAAACCAATGGATAAGTTTAGAATAAAAATTACTTTCAGGTTTTGTGATCTCAGTGTTTAAACAAAAGCTTGTGATTCTCAGTGAATGTGAAATATGACTATATATGGATTAGAGCATACACCGAAGTTGGGTTTGGGGTGGGGAGTTATTTTTCTAAGCAATGTGCTGTTTGTTTTGTTGGTTTGTTTGTGTTTTTTTAATGTAGTGCTTTCTGTCTTGCCATATTTCTATAAAAGAATGAGTAAAAATAGCTTGTCATTTTACCATTGAGAGATAACGTGTAGCCACTGTGAATTCATCACAACACTCATCCAGCTGTTCATCAGAACCAAACCACATTAACCTTTGAAAAGGTTAGGTTGGCTCATATTATTTATTCCAATTTTATATAGCAAAATATCTCATGAGCTTTCAATGTTTGAGATTACTTCAGCTGCTGAGTGGATTATATTTTAATTTCTTGAAGTTATTAATTTCTCAGGACAACGAGGAGCCATTTTTTTAAGGAAACAGATTTTCTCACATTGACCTACTATGGAAACAATGCTGCTGCTTGTATGTGATTGGTATCAAGAAGTCATTTTCACCAATTCACTACAGGCTATACACAGAAGCACCATCTCCCTCAGCTGATATTTTAGCTTTATGTAGTGCCTGGACTGTGAGTTTATCTTCCTTACGGCTATGGTGTGGATTATTAACCAGATTTTACAGCTTGATATATAAGAATTCAACCACAGATTGTAGTAGTTCTGTGCCAGCAGAAACCAGCTAAAACCCTGTCCTTATGGCCAGATGTCAGAAAGGTACTTTCAAGCAGGCAAACAGAAAGAAGAAGAAAGAATGAAAGCAAGGCTTGAGAACAAGACATGTACCAAACACCCTGAAAACAGGTTCTAGCAGGTTGATTGTGCAGTCTTGTGTTTGGGACTCCTCTCTGAAATACCCTTCTCCAGCTTGTTTGCATACACAGCGCCATGCTTTAATTCTTCTCACATTTCAACTGCCATCTGCGTGCTTGGAAAGACAACTGCTGCAGAATATGTGCTGGGGACAAAGGCAAAGCTTTCCCTGTGGCATTTATGTCTTCTTTCCTACCTTTGGCCCACACTGACAGTGAAGAGGCAAAAAGCACAAGAGAGTGCCACAGAGGTTTTGCTGTACTGCAACTTCATCCAGTGCTGAGGAGGAGGCTGTCTTTAACATCGTGGATAGCTGTTCACACACAACATGCCAGGTGTGCCTTGAGCACGCCTATACTGATTGCTGAGGTCCCTTGCCGAAATAAAAGACAATACCTAAGACCCCTAAAAATTTGCCTCTTTTCCACCACTAATCATCACAAATTTCTTCACAACAGAGGCTGGGTAACCACAAAATTAACTGTGAGATATTTGTAAGTCCTATCTTCTGCTAAAGTATCGTCAGCTATTGGAGCAGGATAAATGGGATGGACCTAGTATTACCGTTCAAAAGCCATTTGAAGAGTTTTGTGGCATTTCACAGTGCTAGTTTTAACTGATCTCCACATTTTTTGCCCACAAGGCCAACCCTAGTGGTACATAACCTATCCAAAATTTACCACCAATTTGCCTGTATGATACTCTGCACTACCAGCCTGTGTGCTGGGTGCATACGTGTGGTGAGATGGGCTTTAAATCACCTGACCTGTGCTGAAAGAGAGGAGCTCACTGAACACATTCCTGAGTGGGGCCAGGACTCTAAGCTCCTCTGTTAACTCTAGTGTATGCTACAAAATGCCTGCTTGCACCAGGACCCCCAAAGAAAAACAGTGACTCTTTCTAAACTGTCCCACATCAGTTGGGCAGAAATTCATTTAGTTTACTTAGGTTTTGCAAATCTGCATGTTAATTTAACAGTGCATGGTTTCACCTTGCTGTTCCAAGTCCATTCACCACCCACTTCCACAGAGTTCCAGCTTTCTCACCATCAAAGTGCTTTCAGCATTTTGCTGTGGCGGAAAGTTTTTTATAGGTTATACTCTTATCTCTCTCCTTTTTTTTTTTTTTTTTTTTTTTTTTTAGCGAGCATTTTCACAATGAAAACTATTACTTCTCCTAGCTCTATGGCAGAGTTTCACTCTGCTTTATCTTGAACCTGATCCTGAAGCACTTAGGCCCTCCTAAAATGTGCTGCAACGTACCTGAACTGTAACTGACACCAAGTAGAGCCAAAAGGCCAGATACTTTGCACTTTGGACATCAACTGCTGTATTTTGAAAAATACTGAACTGCTCCTTTTGCAAGAGAGAGAGGATGTTCACAACTGACTGAAAATGTTCTTCTCTCCAGCCTCACACAGCTCGTCATACACCTTCACCCCTCTTCTGATATTGTCTAAAAAGCAACAGGAAGGATGCATCACTCAGGTACCTCTTCATGCCAGTTTACTAGCCAGCCTTTAGTTAGCTCAGATCAAGCAAAATTCCCATTTGGTTCTCTGGGATTGTTCCTTGAGAAAGGAATATAGAAATGAACCCAACGACAGCCGTCTTTTGAGTCCAGTGGTGTATACTGTGAAGTTTTGGAGGGTTATTTTAGAGAGAAGGAAAATAAATTATTTTTAAAAGTGGCCCAATGTACTGTCCTTTGACACTGAAAGCATATCCTTCTGAGGCACCATAAGGCAGCAAGATTTCTACTTGGTCAATGGGTGTGGGTGTGAGTTGACATATGTGTGTATATATATATAT
>NW_009724134.1:3426-3712 GCF_000703405.1 Apaloderma vittatum | reverse complement strand
GCCTGTCCCTCCCTTCTCTCCATCCTCTCACCCCTCCCAGCTTTTCCATTCCACTGTGTGAGCAGCCTTCGCAGCACAAGCTGGAGAGGCGAGGGAGACGGCAGCTTTATAACTCTCCAGTGCAAATTACTGGCTTCCAGTATCTGCTTGATGATGGACTGCAAGGCTTGGGTTTAAAAAAAAAATAATAAAAAAAAATTATGCTACAGGTCTGCTTTGACAGTTCCAAGTGATTTGTGGCTGGGTCATATTTAATTTATCGAGAGAGAGGTGAGGAAAATGCTCG
>NW_009724134.1:0-3406 GCF_000703405.1 Apaloderma vittatum | reverse complement strand
GGGGTATTGGCAGGGGGAATGAAACCACAGCAGTTCCTTCCTCTGAGCTCCTGAATTTCATTTTAAAAAAATTATTTACTCTATTCAGCCTTTTGTACACTCATAAATGTATTTCTGCTTTTAAAGGGGAAATCTACAGTGACATCAAGCACAGGTTCACTGCTTCAAATCAAGACCAAATGAAGGTGTGGTAAGTATTTAGAGGGAAGGAAACAGAGGGGTTTACTTTAAAAAGAAAAAGAAGATAACAGATGCCCCAAACATCCAAGACTGAAAATAAAGAAGCCCAAAATACATTTGATATTTGCACATTACGAGGATGATGTGAGAACAAACGAGTCCCAGTCTCTGTGTCCCCCAAGAAGAACCCGATCACAACTTCTGATTGAAACAAACTCCGAATTCTCAGCTCCTTATGCTCCACAGTTTAGGGACCCTACCTCTGCAAGGTCTGCAGATGGCAGGGAGGGAAACAGTCAACAGAGTGTACTTAGAAATAATTGCAGTATTTAAAAGTCGCAACGGAAGCAAGCCAAGCAAATTCAGTTCCTCTTGCGAGACATTTTTCAAGTAACACATCATGCTTCAAAGAAAACAGGAAAGGGAGAGGGCAACCAGGGCTCAGAAGGGTCCTTTTATAAGTTATTGTTTTAATAATGACCTTTAGTGAAAGACTGAGTCTATTTAAGAGGACAAAGTACACCGGCCATGCCAGACTGGTGCGGCCTGAAGACACACGACTGAGCTTCACCTGCAAGAAAAAACTGCAAGTCCAAGCGCGAGTTGATGAAACCACTGTTCAGGCACAAAGCGAGCAGGCGAGAGAACCGAGCCAGGCGGTTACTGCCACAACTGGGGGTGATCACCAGCTGAAAGTCCCTAAATCTGGGGCGGGGAGGGGGCTACAAAGGCAGGTGGTGTGCTAAGCAACATGGATGGGCAAGGAAAACGTAGTCATTAATGCTATCAGGTGCAAGAAACACAGCCAGCATCCAACTGTCCTGGACCTAAGATCAATCAGCCAAATGCAGATTGCGAACGCGTTTCTCCTTCTTTTGGCAAGTCAAACACGAAGCGTGTTCCTCACGTCTCAACTCGACCGCAGAGTTAACTCCCCAGCTGCATTCCCCGTCCTGTGCAGCGCTGCCTCCTGCCTGCATCGAGCTGATTTATTGAGCAGAAACTGCTCATCTCTTCGATTCTGGGGGAGAGGAACGCTGCCCGACAAATCACGGTAACTCAGCGAGCGACCCCCAGGTTTCTTGTCCAAAGCCAGCCGAGAGGTGAGACCCCGCAGAGCCGGGTTTCTGCCGCGAGACCTGAACTCCGCTAGGCTCCGACTCGCATCTGGGAGGAAGAGAGGAGCAGAAGCGGGGTGCTGGAGCTAAACAAATGCAGGACTGCAAAACACAGATATAGAGAGACACAGACTGAATACATGTGTCTGTTCTCAGGCCAAAATCCCCTTTAACGCAAGGGTTAGGTGGAATCTGGTACCTTTAAGAGATAGCGTTCCCTCTGAAAAGCACTTCCCAACACGGACTGGAAGCTGTACCCGTATAAACAGACCCCAAACATACTTATCTCCACATTTTACTTCTCCCGGCAGGAAGTCCAGAAATAAAACCAGTCAGAAGCCCCAACATCCTCAAAGACCCACCCGTTTTTGAGGACAGGAGAGCATCGGGAAAGTTGCCTGCTGCTCCCTGCACATTTGTGATACAAAGCGTTGAAACAGCCCGAACAAAGCAGAATTCACCAGGTGTTGGACTGTTCATCCACTAACAGGGACTGTGAGCTGGGATTAGACTGTCGAGAGACAGGTTAGTTTTACCCTACTGATGATGAGCTAGAAACTAAAAATGTACGGGTGCTGCACCCCAGGACACCCCTCACCCTCACAGCCAGGGGCCGGCAGAGCTGCGTCCGCTCTGGCCGGCTGCATCAGGGGGAAGGAGGGAGAAACAGGGAACCTGTAGAGGAGCTCATCGGTGTACGAGGGATGGCAAACCGAGCGTAACCCGGCAGAGCCCCAGGAAAACACCCGGCTCAAGGACCAGGCATCCCCCGGGGCCTCCCGCTTGCAGGGCCAGGTGTCCATTTTGCTGAAAGCCCCCTGCACAACGGCAGCTTCTGCTGAAGTGCTGGCTCCTCCTCTCCCCTCCATGTTAGACCTCTTCGCTAACGATATCGATCCATCACACGTGCCGCTACGGCTACGGCCCAGCTTGGGGAGGGCTCCTCGTAAGGCAGGACGCTCCACGGCTGCCGCTGCTGCACCAGAGCAACCCCCCCGCGCCCCGCTCCGCGTCCCTCCGCAAAGCCATTCCACCCCAGGAAACGTAAACCCTAACGGCAACCAGCACCCGGGGCAGGCACAGGGTAAACTCCCGCTGGGAGCGCACGGTGGATTCCTCCTCACCGAAGCACAGACCCAAGTGACAAATGGATACGAGATAAGCTTTATCACGGCGAGCGTGAGCGGGTCCATATTAGCATCTCATCAGGAGGAGCCGCTCGGATGCAGCGGTTTGGAGGTGAAGGATTTAAAAGGACAGAATCCCTCGCGGTGGCGGCTCTTCAGCACCCTCCATCTCGCTGCAGTAAGGGCGCACAAGCTCTCCAATTCTGCTTTTGCCTTTGCTCCTGATTTAAAGGCAGAGAAGGGAATTCATGCTTAAAGCTCGGAGGGGAAGCACGTGTCCTGTGAGCAGCCTTGCTCAGTAGGTATCAACACCTAAAGAGAGAGCCCAGCATCACCCAAGCAGAGGCACGTGGCAGATTAACCACAACCGAAGGGCTCGGCCACCACGACATCCACAACTTGCATCACCCCCGTTCTGCTCCCGGCACAGCCTCTGCCCTACAAGCACAAACCTCTCCCCACCCCAGAAACCTGAGAGGCATCGGGAGAAAGCCGTGTCCCCAGACGGGCTGGACCGTTCCCAGCTGCTGGGGTGGTGGCACAGCTGAGCTGGTCTGACCAGCAATAAGCATCTCCTACGACTGCACTTGCAAGGTGCAGATTTTCTAAAGCGCTGGAGCCGTACGTGGTATTTAGGTACCTTCGGTCCCCAGGCAGCAGAGCTCACCAGGCTCTGTTGGCTGTGTCTGGCTACAAACAGCTCCCTTTCCTGAAGGCACCATGAAAGCCAAGCAATTATCTCCCCTTCCAAGGGCAGGACTCTGCTCCGTACAGGAGACGACGCTCCTGAGGACCCATGGCTCTGCCTCCAGCGGTGGAGAGGACAGGTTCCTCCAACTGAGCAAAGCTGTGTCCCAGGAAGAGAGGAGTTGAAATAAACCTCCCAAGCAGCTCAGGAACGCAGAAGCGTTGAGGCAGTCAGCTGGGAAAGGGGCAGAGCACTTCCCCGCTCTGCCAACGGTACGGAGACACACCCAGGGG
>NW_009724133.1:352-666 GCF_000703405.1 Apaloderma vittatum | reverse complement strand
ACAGTTCAGAAGCTTCCAAAAAACAGGACGATGGGAAAAGGCATTGTTTTGTCTCCCTCCTGCTCTCTTTTTTTTTGTTAAATTTTATTTCCCAACCCATGCAGTCCCTTTGGCCGGTGCCCAACACCTCTGAGCCCCGCAGCGACTCCCCTGCAGTGTCACCCCCCTGTCCCCGCGTGGCTGTGGGGCTCAGTGCTACGGGGCAGGAGCTGATTCATGGGGTCACCCCTTTGGAAGGGTCACCCTAGGCCACCCAGGTGTTCTCTGCCACTCCCAGCTCTGTCCCCCGTGGGCAGTCGAGGGGATGAAGGGTG
>NW_009724133.1:0-309 GCF_000703405.1 Apaloderma vittatum | reverse complement strand
CCCCCCTCGAGTCACTCACAAACGTCGGCCACAGCCCCATCTCAACCTCAGGGGCAGAGACACCGGGCCCCTCCGTGTCCCCTCTGCCAGCAGACCCCCGGGGGACAAACACAGCCCCAACCCTGCAGGGGCTTGGGGCAGTTTTCCCACTTTTTTGGGGGGAAAAATCCAGAGGTGACGGGTTCGACAGAAAACATCAGGATTTAGGGGAAGATAATCCTGTTCGCCTGTATCCCCAAAAACAAATTTAAAAATAAAAGGTCCCAACAGGGTTTTGGTTTCTTAAAGACACTTTGGACGGGCGGGAGG
>NW_009724132.1:0-18594 GCF_000703405.1 Apaloderma vittatum | reverse complement strand
TCTCTCGGGAGAGCTCAGCCAGAAGTGGGCCAGCCTCAGCAACACCTCGTGTCTCCTTTTCCTTCGGAGAACATCGCACGTATAGCTGGATAGGGCACGAGAACACCATGATCTTAAATTAAACCACAACGCTCCACGTTCTCTCTGTGCCATAACCGCATTAAAACGCGACTCGGCACCTGGTGTGCAGGTTTGCTGCTACCCTCAACAGTGGTACTTGATAAAAAAAGCACCACTACCTCTCTGTAAGCAAAGTCAAAGGTCATAATTTGGTCATTAACATTTGATGCATCCCAGACGAGGATATAAAAAGGTATCACGCTAGGAGTGAGGTGCTGCGGTTAGCTGTCCTTGTCTCCAGCTGAACCCAAAACAACCTTGTAAGATCTCAGAACGCACTATAAAATCCTGCTGTGTGTTGTAACTTCTTTGGGGATGGAATCTGGCGTCTCTCAGCTGCCTCTGTTCCCTCAGACAGTGCCAAATCAGGGACCGAGCAGCGATCCCAGTACCCTGCAGCAGCAGCTGTCCGGCCGTCCAAGCATTCCTGACCTGTTTCATTTTGCCTAACACGCAGTGCTGCAGTCTTCAGACGATGCATTTCGTGCTGTGCTCCATCACTTCCCTGCAGATTTAAGTGATTTTTGTAATATTTCTTAACGTACCATTTCTTGGAGTTGCCAGAGTATGTTTATTAATATAAACATTAATTTTTGGTCTGGGAAATTCATGACAATTTTCATGTAGAGAGGTAATCTGTAACAGAGCAATCCCACAGTAACAAAACCAAAATGTTAGGTGAGTATAGATTTCTTAATAGCACACGTACAAACACAGTTTGAGAACACATTAAAAAGCTAGAGCTTCAAGAACTGTTGTATAGTAGGCAACCAAAATTCAACAGACAGGCACATTTTTTCACAGACATGTTTCCTAAAGGTAGCTTCTCGGGTGTCTTCCCAAGAAGGGGTTGATCTATTGTTAAGTACTGTAAATCCCCATAAAACTGCAATTAATGAGAAAACCTGTGACTAAGGCCATGAACAAAACCAACTGTGAGGATACGTATCTGGAAATTCATCAGAAGTCTAACAGTACAAGTGTGCAACGAAGGATCTGAGCAGGAAGGTTTGCTGGAAGTAGTGCAATAATCCAGACAGTTCAGCTAGAAGGACCGAAAAAAAAAAAAAGTTAAGAGCTCTTGGCCATAAAATCCTTCACATCTCACACAGACGGGGCAGAGAGGTACCGTGTGATGACAGGCTCAAGTGCCAGAAAAGCTCGCTCATATTTTCCATTCTTTTAGTCTAATGAAAAACGTAACTTGAACATCGACCATCTTGACTTCATCTTAATTCTAAACCAGGAGTAGCAGGAAATAACACACCCCTTTTTGAGCTGAACACATTGGATGTGCTGGAGTAGCTGTAAACTATCTTCTCTTTTCAGTCACCACAGTTACTTTAAAGCTACTTCATGAAACACTAATTTACCTTGTGTTGCCTGATCTAGCTGAGAGGCGTCCCTGCCCACGACAGGGAGGTTGGACTAGATGATCTCTAAGGTCCCTTCCAGCCTAGGCCATTCTATGGTTCTATCATAGACTCACAGACTGGCCTCAGCTGGAAAGGACCTTAGAGATCATTTTATCCAGCCTCCCTGCCACCAGGGACGCCACCTCTCGACTAGATCAGGCAACACATGGGGACCAAACGGGAACCGAACCCGCGACCTTAGTGCTGTTAGCACCACGCTCAACTGACTGAGCTAACCGGCCCCCCTATGATTCGCACAGTTAGAACGGAGTATTTCAGCCATTCTACAAGCTACAAGATAATTCACTCACCAGTGGAAGTACAAGAGCTGTATGGCATCACAAAGTCACCTAGTTCCAAGTTAAGAACAGCAAGAGCCACGGAACAGCTAGGTTTTAAAAACAGAGCGGAAAGAAACTGATGGAAAATTAGGTAAATGCTGCTTCTTAACCACAATATTTGACAATGGTTAATATTAACCAACTAACATTATGATAATAATTAATATTAACCAGCTAATAAGGTTATGAAAAGCACAATTAAACTTAATAGTTATCAGGGCCCCATCTCTGCTCACGAAAAGCACCGTCAAGAAACAGCCTCACTGTGCTAAAACACAGACATGTGGTCGGGGTGGGTGCTACGACAGTCCCTGAACGAGCCACTTCCTGCATTTCCATCTAGATGGCCTTTAGGTATTGAGATGGTTTGATTTCTTCATGATCTACTTTGATGTGAGCTACATCAGAAGGACTTCTTGAAAAGATGCTGTGCGCTATGGACTTCAGAAAAGCAGTCACATGATAAACAGTGTAAAAAGTTTTATTTGTATCTGTATCTTCCAACAAATCAAGTGTAATTCATCCCCAGTGTTTTCTCCATTATAGTGTGTCATAAAATATGAATAAAAGCATCTCTTCCTGCACACACTGCGTCTCCAAGTGCTGCGATAAACAATTATAGCAGGTTAAGAACAAACCTACAGCACTCCTTGACTTTAGCTGGTTCTGACACAGAGGCATACTTTTTTATTTGAGAGTCAACTCCGAGAGACTTAGCTAATTGCAAAGCATTCGTATCGTCACTGATCAGTGTCCCCAGAGCCACAAGCAGTCTAAAAATGGCTTCAAGATCTTGAACAACTTCCAGAATGGTGCTGATTACCGACAGACACTGAGCTTTGCCCTCAATGTTGTTGACTCTATGTAAACACACAGCATAGTTCAGCACCAGCGTGGCAAGTGCAATGTGGATGTTCTTATTGCCCGATTTCGTCTCTATGGCTTGTGTCATGATTTCATCCCTCCGATCCATCATGAGCTTCTGGCCTGCCTGGCTGATAAAACAGTTGCACAGAACTCTCAGTGCCAGCAGCTGGTTCGCTTGCTTTCCTTTGGGGTTCAGGAAGTTCAGGAGAAGGATGATAAATCGGACATGATCCTTTTCACTGCAGAAGCTCTCATTAACAATGGGATGCCTGACAGACAATCTAAGAATGTCTAAGGCTGGAAAGACAATATCTAAGAAACAAAGCAAAAAAATATTTTAGTGTTAATATTGCGTTATGTGGCAAATGCGCTGGTGAAATGTGCTGTGCTCATGAAACCCCTGTTTTTGAGAGCAGATAGTAATGGTTTCATTCAGAAAGAGGTTTAGGTAAAGCACAAGATGCTTGAAATTCATAAAGCCAAGTGCTCACAAACCCATTCTAGTAACAATTCAACTATTCACAAAAAACATGCCTCTTAATAAATAAACCCAGTGCTTTGTGAGAAATCTTCAAATCTTTCCTAAAAGCTCTAACTGATAACACCAAAGGCAAACACAAATCCAAAAAGGTCTCTGAGAGCTTTTCAGTGACTCAACATCCCTACACAGGCAGCATCTTCATCCCATATCCTACAGTTATACATAGGTATGTATATAGATACCTATATATATATATAGGTGTGTATATATATATATGTAAAATTGCTCACAGGAAGAAAACTGAAAACAAAATATCTTTAGGCTACCTTCAATTCCCAGACATGATATGCAAAGAAAAACAAAAAAGTCCTCAACTGATTGGCTGAAAATCCATGTAAGGAAATTTAACTGAGAGCGTGTTCAGCAGCACCCCCTGCCACTTCCCAAATTTCAAATATATCTGGCTCTAGTCTACTACTGGTATCCCACGCTTATAACCAAATCAAAACTGAATCTGTTTAACTAGTTTAGTGTTTCCTGCAGATATGCAGAACCTTGTGAATTAATGCTTTGTACAGTACTAAGAGTCTCAAAAGTAGAAAGACATTGGCCATCACCAGCTTCCAGCTGCGTGAAACAGTTTAAGTGGTGCTACGTAATAAACATGAATTTCAGACCATCATACTCTTGCCATTAATAGATCTTTAACTGAAACTTCAAGACAACAGTTGATTTTGATTGTGTGTTTAGAATCTCTATATACAATGTATCCTTTTTTTCACACAATGTGCAGTAATAACCAAAACCAGTCCATCTAATCCATCAGTGCTGACAACAATACCTTATTAAATTTTATCACCTTCACTTGCATTCACTCAGATCATTTCACTAAGCCAGTCTGACCACATAACCTAGTTTAAGTAACTTCTTTCTACTACATTAAGCAGAAGCTAATTTTGAGATTTTTAAAAATAATTTATCTCCATCATTTAATCTCTTATTTGGCAATAGCTTAGGACTCAACCTCGCACTTCTTTGCTCAATTTCCAAACAAGCCTCAGGCTTCTTTCTTCAGGATGCTCTTGCTAATGAAATAACCACTACTGATGTTTATATCAAGTTTCTCCTTTATGTCAATGTTTGTGCCAGCTACAAAACCAAACAAACAATCACTGATTCTGCCATTCATGTCATGGCCCCTGCTACTGATCAGTGCTGCTGGCATCCGTTCATCATCTTCTGGTTTCTACAGGGATTACAAACTCGTTGAGACAGACTCTACATAACAGCCAGCACAACAAGACGTGTTCGTGGTGAGCTACCGAAGAGATGACAGACAGTACAAAAAACAATCACAAGAGCCTACCTTCTGGCCAGTTGATTGCTCTCCACAAAGTCTGCAGTTGCTGTGCTGTAGGTGTTCCTGCAGAGGTGTTACATGTTGCAGACAACAACTTTTCTAGGATTATTAGGTCATCTTCTGTGAGTTTATATTCCTCACTTGCACTGCCATTGAGTTCCTTTAATTTGCCTGTAAGATCAGCAGAAGAAGCATGCCCTTCTGACATTAGAACTTCACAAATCCAGATCATGAATGAAATACTAAAAAAATCACTTGACAAACAAGTTTCAACTGTTGTAACTGTTGAGGAAGGGGGCAGATTTTTAAACATTATTTTTCCTGGTTTCATAATTTTCTAACTGCTACTATTAAGCAGCCTTCTAAGATTGATTCAGTATTCACATGTGAACCCACATACAGGCAAAAACACAGGAAAGAACCACAGGGCCATTAGCTTTCATAACTGAAATATGATTCCTTTTTTGCTTTAGGTAGAAGAAACAATGAAGTATGTTTAGTGTGATCACAGGTTTTGTATTTTTACTTATCTAAGTGCCACAAGCAAAATACGACTGCGTCCTGTCCTATATTCAAACTTCAATGTAATTTCAAAACTGAAGTATGGGAAAAATTATTTTAATGCACAGCATTTTCATTAAAATGGATCTAGTATTAAGCACCTGCCAGTTATGGTTCTCCCAGAACTGAAAAGGGCCATGTCAATAAACACACAAGCAGGCAGAATTGCATTCGTACATGCTTTTGAGCTTTATAATAATATGCACAAAAATCAACTGTGGCCTCTTACCAAAAAAACCCCAACAAACCACAAAAAAACCAAACAACCAACCAAGGAAAAAACAAAACCCAAACGTACATCTATTAAATCTATTCTGGTCTACCTATATTTAGAAGTGCATTTCACTATCTTGTTACAAAACTGTAGGGAACTCAGTAAACCTAGTTTTCAGATTTTAAGTTTCAAGAAATCCATTAAGCTTGTGGCTAGTAAAGTTCTCCTTCAAGTACACTGGACAAAAATAAAGCGATGCATTATGTTTTTAAGTCTAAGTAAAAGTCTCTTCTTTGCTATAACATAGCAGGATAAAAGTCAGCCAGTCATGTCATTCCCCCTCTCAGGAACTTCTACTCAAAATTTTACAGTAAAGCCTGTGCAAAAGTAAGAGGAGGCTAAATCTCTTTAATAGCAACAACCTCCAGGAAAAATAATTTCTAGTTTGAAAAATCTCCGTTTTCTCCCTGAACAAATACCACGGCACAAGAAAATTCAAGGAAACAGGGCGACGCTGACTGAAGTTTCTGACATTTTAAAAGAAAATGAAACCTGAATAATACATAGAAGAGAAATACTGCAGACAGAGGGCCCCAGAGGTAACTTAACAGACTTGAGAAGTGGACCCACAGGAACCTCGTGAGGTTCAACACAGCCAAATGCCAGAGTTCTACACCTGGAATGGGGCAATCCTCAGTATGAGTGCAGACTGGGCAGCGATTGGACTAAGAGCAGCTCTGAAGATGAGGACTTCAGGATACCAACAGATCAAAAATGGGACATGAGCTATCAGTGTGCACTTGCAGCCCAGAAAGCCAACTGTATCCTGGGCTGCATAAAAAGAATGGTTTTTTATTAAAAATAGAACCATTCCTGAAATTAAACCACTGACCCAGTATCTGAGTGGGATTGGCCTGGTCAAAAGTCACAGCATCCTTCTTCGGAAAATAAATATTTTCAACTTCTGCTGCAGCTGATCTGTAGGCACCCATTCCTACATAAAAGAAATATGAAAAGTTCAACCATGGTGTGTGATTTAGAACAAAGATCCTCCCCACCCCTGAAATACTATCTTCCGAATATGTTCATAATGAACAGGCAAAGTTTTTATATATTGGCAAATCTGTAGATATGACCAAATTATATCACATGCGACAGTACCCTGTCATCTCTTTAGAAAGAGTAATAAAAAGCTTAAATCATGATCTATAATGACTCCCTGGGATAACAGGTGAATTAGTGGCTGATACTGTGTAATTTTCATTAACTACATATATTAATTTCTTTGACCAACAACATAACTAGTAGGAAGACAAAAATCCTCTCAAAACCAGATTATTACCATGTCTTCTAAAGCTTCCATCCACGATTTCTGTGTATATCGGAAGGCTGTTATTTCTAATTTCTGAAAAACTTTCAAGCAGCTTCCATCTGGTCATCATTTTTAATTAAGTATAAATTTCCATCAATATAGAATACACATCAAAGGAAAAACTGATGCAAAAGATGAGGGATGCTTTTCACTGGCAGGCATCACATCTTACCTGTATATGGATCAATCCCACTCCCTGGAGCTCCTGCATTTGATGCTGAGCCAGGAACATAGCGACCAGCACCTGAACAGAGACATTGGGCATTTCAAACACCACCACTGGCAAAGAGGTAATGCATAGCTGTCTTTAGTTACTCGTTTTCAAACATCACAATTAAAGGTGTTAGTTTACATTACGGGAAATGAAAATAAGTCTTCAACACTAACTGAAATTTAAGGATTGAATCCATGCCTCTGTGTGGAGGTGGTGCTTGTGGTTATGATGGCATTTGCAAGTCAAGTGACCCACAGCTAGCAGACGTTGTGGAGGAGTCTCCAGCAGCCACCGGTGCCAAGGCCCTGGGTACATCAGGCACATTACACATCACAGGCTCCAGGGGGAAGGCACCCCTGCCCAGGCCTGACCTTTCTCCGTGTCTGAGCCCAGCAGTGGCCTCCGTCTGCAGCAATGCAGCCTCAGACGAAGGAGTTGCAGGGTCTCTGTGTCTGCCAGTACCATGGACTGAGCCACACAAAGCAAGGACAGACCGCTGGAAACCGCAGCAGAATAGCATCAGAGAAAGACTTTCAAGATGGGGAAGGGCGAAGGCTGTGGCTTTTGGCAACAGCACAAAGGCTTCTGCTCCTCCTGTAGTTCTCAAAGGCCAGAACCAGCACTGCTCAGGAAAAACACACAACAGGGGATGCACCAGAGCCAGACGAGAATGCTCCTCGTGTCTGCAAGAAGTGGAAAGCCAAGCAGCAGTGATGGGAGGCTTCCTTCTGCAAGGCATGGAGGCACCCATCTGCTGACACGACCCACTGTCTCAGGAGACTCGTGTCTGCTGAGAGCCAGGATGCTGCAGAGAAAATGCCAAGGCTTGGCTGGCCTTCAGGCTATTTCCCTGCTACTCTTTCAAACAGCCTTCAACGATACTGCCAAGGTAGTCCTGAAGAGTATCAAGAGCAATTAGACTAGTGATTACAGCTCTGGGGGCAAGGGTGAAGGGCTTAGGTGGTGGCTCTTTGACACTGCCAGCAAAGCAAAAGCACTTGAGCAGAAATGGACTCATCAAGTGGATCAGTAATTCACTGCACAGCTGGTTTTGGAGGCACGACTTTGACATCAATGAACCCAGGGCCCCCTCTGAGAAGCAGGACCTACTGATTAGTGATATGGTAAGTTTGAAAAAGCACAGCTGGAACTTCTTTGCAAACAGACTTTGCTAAACTAATGTGGAGGACTTTAAACGAGCTATGCTAGGGACAGTTAAAATCTAAACTTCAGGGTGGAAGGTTACAATAAAAGTAATGTAATAATTAAAAAGTAATCATAAGGAAAAGAAGAAAACCACTTTATGAATATACCCATTCCTGTGTTAACCATGCATATGAGAAATTGATAAAACTTAAGTTTTGAGACCTCTCCGTAGAGAACAGAGTGACAGAGGCAGAGCAGACAACAGAGGGCTCTCTTCGACCAAAAAAAGGTCTGGACACGCTTCAACAGCGGTGGAACCTGGATTATCCTTCTCTCCCACGCTACCACCCCAGATGGATAACTGCAAGAAACTGTCCCGGACCCAAAAACTGAATGCAGCTGAACATGATACAACATGCATCTTAAATGCCAGCAAGAGAGATTATGAATTTTGCATTACCTGTGAATGGATCTGCTGCAGGTACTGTACTCGATCCAGATGCAGAGCCTGGAACATAGCGTACAGCACCTAGCAAAACACCAATAAAATCAGTGACTGCCATATACAGCTTCATGTTGTTAAAATGTCAACACTTTTCAGACAGAAGCAGCTCAAAAATAAAGCCAAAGATCAAACATGTCTTATTGTTTATTGTGGCATTATAAGAAATCTGACTCTATCCACATAGAAGTCCCCTGATGGTGAATAAATTCTTCCTAATTATTTTGGGGGTTAGAAATTTGTTTTCCGGTGCACATGCATTACACATCTGGACAGAGCCAAATCAAAATGACACACATAAGTTCAGATGACTGCAGCTCCAGGAGTTACACCTGAACCTGATTAGCCTGTATTATAAGTTCTAGTTCATTTCAAGAAAAAGATGTAGCTCAATTATTTTAACAGCAATTTATTCCTAACTATCTCTGTGATGAAACTAGAGTGGTTTATCTCGTAAATGCGATGAGCAGAATGTAATTGACTAACATGGTTCAGCTTATGCATAATTAACTTGTTTTAACATAGTTTTAGTTCATTCTCTAGTTAAGTTTATTTCATTAATTGCCTTAGCAGTACCTTGCCACCTCTTAGAGTAATATGAAAAGTGGAATTTTCTTCCACTGAGAAAAAAGACTGGACTGAAAAGTACAGCTCGATTAAAATTTTTAAGACTTGTACTGACAAATACTTTAGAAGTTTGACAAGTTTTCATATTTTTCTTGACAGATCTACCTGTGCCCTCAGTTGTCCGAGGACATGAAAATCCTGTGTAAGAAATGTAGGAGCCTTAACACCGAGGTCTGCCTGAGCACAGTGAGAGAGGGTAGTGACTGAGAATTGACAGGACACCTGGGCCCAGGGGGTGGCATCAGTGACAGAACATCTGGGTGAAGGCCAGTCACGGGCAGTGTCCCACAGGTGTCACTACTGTGTTCAGTCCTGTTCCAGGTCATTAACAAAGATGACAGAGCGCAGCTCAGTGAGTTTGAAGAAACACAAAACTGGGAGGAGCAACCAATGTAATTGTCTAAACTTTAAATTTTTACCTGTGAACGGATCTGAGAACTGAGCAGCGCTCGTACTCAACAGTGTTTGCCCCTTCGTGTTGTCCATGATAAACTTGGCCACCTGATCCAGAAACATGGGGTTCAGATCATTCTTTTGCAGAAAGTTGTATGCAGTCAGCCAGGGATCATCAGTGATGTTATATGGCAGCTTGTACGAAGGCCCACTTTCATTTACATCAATAGTGAAAACATAGTCATATTCCTTTAAGCAGTTAAAAAAAAAATAAATCAAATGAGAAGCTTGTCAGCACTTTTTACATAAGGATGTATGAAATACAGACTCGTAACAGCCATGGGCTAAGCCTAAAAACTTTAATACTGCTACTTGTATGCTCTTTCAACAGTACTCACCTACACAGGCTGCAAGTAAAAAACACGTTTTGCAGAATTCTCAGTCTCAAGGATAGGCTAGAACAATGTATCATGATAATGTGTATGCAGATACACTAAAAAGTAACAGGTGTATCAGGTAACTGTAACGGATGGCTCTGGCTGCTTGCAAAGCTACAGGGCAGTCAACATCTGGAAAACCTTCAGTCTTAAAAGCACACTTCTAACACAAGAAAACAATGAATTCCTAACATTTCTTTAAACCACATGAGAGATAAAATTATTATTTCAAAGGCATTCTAGAGATAAAATTATTATCTCAAAGGCATTCCTTCTGTGGTGGCACCAGACTGAGACTTCTCTGTGCCTCTATCGGTGAAGGAAACATTTTTCAGCATTTTTGTCTTTAGGTTCAAAAGTTACTATAGGAAAGGGGTACACACAGCCTGGTACCTAATATTTTAACTAAACCTTGATTAATTAAAAATAACTTTTCAAGGTATTAGCAACAAATACTAAATAAATACTCAGGAACTTGACCACTTCTCTACTAACAGTTTACCTTTCTTCAAAACAATGTCTCCATTGGCTTGCTTGTTTTACAAGATAAGTTTTTAAAGTAATAATGCAAGTAGTACTTATTAATACTTCTGAGTTTTACATCTGAGTTTTAACAGATGAAAGAAAATTTAAAAAGTACCCATAAATATCTATTTTCTAAATTGTGTTTTATCTAAGCAAAGACTGGATTAAATTTCTAATGGCAATTTAAACATTTTACTTAGGAAGGAGTAAAATCAATTAAAGTTTACATATACCTTTCCTTCAAATAAAACCTTTCCAGACGTTTGTTGTGTGGCTCCAGAAGAACCAACAACATCACCAATCTTTATCCATCTTCCTTCACTAACACTCCACTGATATGCTTCCACTTTCCCATTATCTTTAATTAGCCGTGTCTGTCCATCTCTTGTTCCTGTAGACAGGAATGTTTAGTAAGAGTTTGAACAAATTTAAGAACATAGTTTACTTTAGGGAGAGAAAAACATCTTCAAATGGCACTCAGATTTAAAGATGAGAAGATTGTTCATCGACATTTAAAGTTACAGCACAGGAAGTAAGTAGGTGCTATACGTCGCAACAAGAATAGCAGAAAACTTGACCACAGCATTTTACAGTTACAGTAATGGTGTCTGCCACTAGACTAAACTGCAAAAGCATTCTCTAAGTCTTTCAAAAGTTTACCGTTTTCCCAGGTTGATATGATAATCAAGAAAGGTGGTATTCCCCCACAGATTAACAAGATGGAAAGCTTCATATGATGGTAAGGTTTAGGAGACTTGCTGATCAGAGCCCAGGGCTGAGGTCACTTGTCACTCTGCCCTGGGAAAAAGTATTTCTCTATTTCAGAGTAATCTTAACCACCACTGCTGCCACTGTATTTTCAAAGAAAGAGCAGTCAGGCACTGGAACAGGGTTCCTAGGGAGGTGGTTGAGTCACCTTCCCTGGAGGTGTTTAAAGGTCAGTTAGATGTAGCGTTGGAGGATATGGTTTAGGTGTGGACTCTGTAGAGTCAGGTTATAGGTTGGACTTGATGATCCCAAGGGTCTTTTCCAACCCAAATGATTCTACGATTCAGTAATCTCCCGAGTACCTGGAAAGTGTGAATTCAAAAGACAAAATATTTTTCAAGCCAAAAGCAAAAGCAGAGAATTTACGTCTACTTTTCTTTTAGGAAAAAATGTCTACACTCAGTAGTCACATTTGCAAACTAATTGCCTCATACTATTGGTATGTAGCCACAACAGACCCAAAATGTCTCAAACACACTGCAGCATCCTGAATTCCACCTTCTCCTAAATTATCTCCTACAAGAAATACTTTTACTGTTTTAGCCTACCAAAAAAAAAAAAAAGTTTAAACTAGTCTTACCTCAAAAAGAATCAATGAATGGAGACGTTTTCTCCACCAACTCCACTGAAAGTAATCAAAGCCTTAATTTTGGAAACTATGAGAAGTTTGGTGTCGCAGAACAAGGATTTGGAAGCATGCCTAACATGATAAAAGTGAAATAGCTTACCAGGATCCTTAAGATGCTCTCTTCCAGGAAGATCATCAGCATTAATATCCCCCAAGTCACCAGTTTTAGGATCAATGGATGATTGGGAAAGCTCATTTTCAAAAGCTTGAATCTCCTCAGCACTCGCTGTACGTTCCAAAGATTCTGTAAACACTCTTATAATTCCATCACTGAATGAAAATATTTAAGCAAAAATACTATTTTAAATGTCAAAATTATTACATATATTCTAACGGTGACTTCTGTGTCATGAGAAACCATCATTGTTCCTAACAACCCCTCCCAATTACTTTAATGAAAGGAATCTGCCTATGCTAAAAACATCCAGAGGGAACTATCTCTAGCACAATTTTAAGATCAAGGCAGGATATTCCTGTCAAAAGGGTTCTTTATACAGTACTTCAAGTCCATTCTCACTATATTCATGGTTTGTCACATTTCTAAAGAACTCACCCTACCTCTGCAATTCACATAAAATAACTGACTTTTTGGCTGAAGCATAGCACGTATTTAAATTTAATCCACATACGCACTGTGAAGACTGTATTTTTAAATACAGATAGAACTGATACCTGAAGTGGTTTGTGGATTTAGATCTAAAAATACACAGAATAAGACCTAGATACCTTGCACCAACTACGATGTCACCGTTGTCTAACACACAGCAGCACCACACGGACTGAGCTGGGAGTCGGATTGTCTGAGCGCATTCCCCTTGTTTCCAGATTCTAAGAGATCTATCCTCTCCAGTAGTTACAAAATCTGAAAAGAAAAAAAAGAAAAAAGAATCCACATTTTTATAGTACATTTTTAGTGTGCTGTGACATTAGATGCCATTCTGCAACTGGGTATCTAAAAATTGGAACAGTAAAAGAACTTTTCTATAACTTAATACTTCTCTTATTTGCAAGAAGAGAGTTGAAAGAAGGCCCACATACAGTTGTCTTCTCCAAAGGAAAAAAACAACCCACCCTCCAAAAAGTGCATACATTACAGACTAAGTAGACAGACAGAAAATGAAATTATGCTCAAGACAACAAATGATTCCCTCCTCCTTTCACTAGTTCGAACAAGGAACTCAGAACACTTTTGTAACCATCACTGTTCTGTTTTACACAATACTTGCATAGTTTCACATTTGTTTCAAACTCAGACTTTGCAAGGTAGGCCTGTTTTTTTCAGGAAACATGCATCAGGTACTTTCCAAAGTCTGTGAACACCTGGTTTTGGCGGGGGTAGAGTTAATTTTCTTCCTAGTAGCTGGTACACGGCTGTGTTTTGGATTTAGTATGAGAACAACATTAACAACACACTGATGTTTTAGTTGTTGTTAAATAGTGCTTTTCGTAAGTTAAGGATTGTTGTTTCCCATGCTCTCCCAGAAAGTAGATGTGCTGGCTGGCATCAAACCACAAGAACCACAAATAGGGAATTTTAAGACACGGGAGATTTAAGGCACACACGTCCACTAATACATGTGCACTTGACCTGTCTGAACAAATGCATAAATGTCCTGTACACCCTACACAGGTCACTGGTGCTGAATTCCTTTTGCAACCGTCTGCAGGTTAGTTCTGAATCTCTATACCTCTAAATCTGAAAATGATGCAACTAAGCTGCACACATAGAATTCTTAATCTATTTATAGTGTCTTTTGAAAGCTTTCTGTGCAAGTGTCTAACTTAACATTTTCCCAAACTGATAAGCCACACGTTAACATTTCAGTACTCCGCAGCAGCGCTGAAATCCTGGTAGCAACCTAAATTATAGCTTTGTCTGTCACTTGGCCAAAGTTTCACTAAAACCTCACAATTAGGCCTCATGCAGTACCCTTCATCTCACCTACTGCCAGAGCAATTCTGCCAGATGTGATGTGGAGTCAATCACAATACTTTTTTGATTATTTACACTGAAGGAAAGAAGTAAGTTAAACACTACTTGAGTTCTGTAGTTGTGGCAGCTGCGAAGAACTACAGAATGCCTACCTTATCATCTCATTTTGTAAGAATGTTTGGTAATAGTAAAAAAAAAATAAAAATAAATCTTCCTACCTTTACATTTAGGAAAGACAGAGATGCTGTATATGTAATTGGTGTGTCCATAATACACCTGCAGACACTCGCCAGAGATCTGCCACCTTCGGACACTGGCATCATTAGCACAGGAGAGGAATTCCGCCTCACTGAGAATAGCTAAACCTCTCACACAATCTTCATGTCCTTTATAAAAGAAAGGAAAACATTTATAAAAGAAAGGAAAACATTTATAAAAGAAAGGAAAACATGTAGTGCAGTATTTCTTTTCATTAGTAACAGTATGCCATTTCTTTTTAGCTCACATCTAAATCCTGGCAACCAATCGTCATCATGGGAACAATCAAAAAAAAAAAAAATTCACTCCCATTACACTCTGAAAAAATATTCAATTATTTAAAAAGTGATGTGATTTCTGGGCATGCAACTTGAGAGACTTTAAAAATCCTGCCTGCCTAAAAATTGTTTATCTACAATTATTTATTACTATTTATTACTACATTATTATTTATTGTTTGTCTACAGTTTTGTGAGGTTTTAATTCCTTTCTCTTTCTAAAAAAGCATATGACCTTGATGAAATTACCAACTGCAGCAATATTTACCAGTGAATGTTCTTTCACATCTGCCTGCCTTCCACAATTTAATAGTTTTGTCAGCTGAACCAGTCAACATTAGTCCCTGTTCAGGCAGTATCTTCACTGCCCATATTGCAGCTGCGTGACCCTGTAAAACAACAAAAAAAAACAAACAAAACCCCACCACCACACTGTTAGACTTGTCAGAATCAAATTCAGAGTACCTATTTTATGTTCATGCAGAGGAACTTCATACCTGTAATGTCATCATACATCTGTCATTCAGCCAGACCTTGGCTGTTGTGTCCCATGATCCACTTAACAACGTGCCAAATTTCCCAGATGAAAGGCTGCAAACTGGAATGAACGTTAAAATCAGTATTGACAGGTTTCTTGCATTGCCACCGATCTTACACCAGAAATTTGAAGATAATTATTTAAGGAGAGTTATTTGGTATTAGTAACATATTTAGTGTTGAGGAGTTTGGGCAAGAATTAAGTGGAAATGCAGCTGCACTGCAATCTAGACAGGAGCTGCTTACAGACTTCTTCACTTTAGGTTATAACATTTCGCATCTTTTCATCACTCTTGTTTAAATTTCTCTTAGTACCACATTTATTCTCCTCAGACTAGAATATGTTGACAAGTAGGCTAGATAACTAGTCATAACAGAGAATTAATGCAAAGGTTTAGTTTAAAGATTACAGAGAGGGCCACGACTCCATCAACATGTATTAATTTATGTCCACAAGAAGCAAAAACCTAGTACAAAAATTACTTGGCTCACCTTCTTAGAAGGCAAAATATTGCTAACAAGAAAGTGTGGCAACATGTAAAGATTTAGCAAAGAGACACTCTGCAAATGCTCTAGTAATACATAGAAATAAAACTGAAGACACACAGTGCTAACAAGGTTTACTACTAAGTTTACAAAAAGAGCCACATCATAAACAGAGTCCCTTGTCCATCTAGTCATTCACAAAAAGGAAAGAATGGCCTAAAGTCTCTTGCCTCTGTGACTCCACATGAGAACCGGGCAGTATTCTAGCCCTATCACATGCCATCTCCTACTTTCTCCCCACTTAAAAACAGATTTTACCATTAATGTAATTTTATATTTTTAATGTTTTACTTTGCTGCAAAAATCGCTACACACACTTTTTTTTTTCTTTAGGGGAATCTGTAACTTATCTGGAACATCTCAACCCTTTATACACCTCTCGAGCAATCCTGTCACGTTATTTTAGCTGCTCATCCCTCCCAGGTTTCTGATAAAGTACACAAGTTATTACATGCCTCCTTACAAAATGACATTGTCTTCTTTCTGTCTCAGAAATAGTCAAGAGGTTTGTAATATAAAAATACGTTTTAGATGCTGTTTAGCCCTCTAGAGTATTTTCAAACTGGTCTCCACAAACATTGTTTAACACAGTTTTTAAAAGCCCCCAAACTTTCAAGACTTGTAATGTTTATTTTTGACACTCTAAAATTATTAGACTGTTCAAAGGTCTATGAAATACTATATCAGCTCACAAAAAGACCAAATTAGTACGCTAACATGAAAATTGCTTTATTTTTTATTATACAGCTCCAGAAAAGGTATACAAAATTGGTTTAACATGTTGCGTGTTGCACTGACCCGACTAAAGAGATGAAATTTCTGGAGTGAACTTTTAGTCTTTACTGTGCACTTAAACCATCAATTAGTATTAGATCCCCATCTAGGTAATAAAATAGACAATGAAAGTTTATTTAGGAATCTGACTTTTTCCATTTCTATCAACTTCGATATAAAAAGTAAGCTTAATACAGGGAGGACTAAATTAACTGTTTCTTAAAAGTACAGCTCTTGGGAAAAGGGTAATCACTCCTTAAATTGTCACGTGCTCATACACACAGTAAAAGCCAAAGCATCCATCAGTGCACACTTGGAGGCCGTCGCAATGAACCACATGGTACGAGCTGAGATTATAAAATCCTACTTGCAGAGGCCATAATTAAATTGTTTGCTAAATTAAATACCAATGAAACCAAACCTTACTTTTGTAACATCAACTTAACTTCCTCTCTAACCAATCACACCAACTTTTATGCAGGGGACTCCAAAACAAAGTGACAACGTACCTGTGTTCTTATGACCCTTAAGGACGTAAAGAGGAGCTGTGTTGTCAACCGTGAAAATGCAGATATTGTGATCATTGCCACCCGTTGCAATCAGACCACGAGGATAGAGGTCACTTGGAGGTATGATGCACACACAGGATACAAAATTTGAGTGGCCACTCATACAGTGCATTTCAGTAAAACCCCTGTTAGGACTAAACGTATATGACAGTCAGTTCAGAATCGGGACAGAAACAGTAATTGTTTGAGGCACTGAATTACAAGTGTTTTATACTCTTGAATTAATAATTATGCTTGTATGGTGCTGAATAAATACTACAGATGACCCAGAAAGAATGCAAAACTTGGGAGAAAATTTATATCCCAGCATTCCCACTCTGTAAGCAATATTTAAAGCTTTGCACTCTTTTTTTCAGTAACGGTAGGCCTGGAAAGACTTAGTTTTTCATTTTCCTTGTTCACTGGGAAACAATATGCCAAATTTGGTCAGAAGTAATTACAGTCTGCCTTTATGAAATCATTGCTCTCTCAAGATTCAAATACGTATCCCAATACACCCTAAAATAACTGAGCATGTAAATGAAGATCATCTACCACCTGCCAAACCTTTCAACTGGCTCTTGATTAGCAGAACTGTAGAGGTTAAACAGTTAAATAGAAACAGTTAAATAGAACATAACTGATTCAAGCAGCATGCTTATTTCTTCATCATGACCCAGCCTCAAAAAGCTACTTATCCCCACACAGTACATACGTGGGCAGTGGGGGTGTTTGTTTGGTTCAGCTTTTTTGTCTTCTTCTTCTGTGTGTGTATGCCTCATTCCTCTCCCTCCTCACCCATCCCCCCCCCCAAAACAATCTAAACCTTTTGTCACACAGTTATCTTTCATACTTTAATGGTTGAAAAGTCTGGAATACATAGAAAATCATTATTCTCTTATCTGCCAAAGCTACAGAAAACAAATTAAAATAACATATCTTCCTGTAAAATTAAAAACAAAAATAACTTACAGCAGTTTGCTTACCCATTGAACCCTGCGCACTGTAATCACAGAATCTTCAAAGCACAAAAAGACAACCACTATCAATGCCATGACTTTGTACAAGTTACATGTATGCCTCACACAGCCCTCAGAAATTACGGGTTAGAACTAGACTTTCTTTCCTGCAGTAAATGTCTACAAAATAAAACAAGTTCCTCCCCTTGCAAGAAAAGATTTAACGAGACACAATTAATGAGATGAGTCCTCCTTCCCCTCACCTGCAGAGCTTCGGAGATAAATTTAAATACACATGTGAGCATTGAGGCCAATTTGTCAATTATCTGTATATCTCTGGAAGGCAGTGGAAAGGATATCCACGCCCAGCACCTCTAGAATGCAGTTCACAGTCTGAAACTATGAGCAGGGGAGGAGATTTGTCCCGTCGCTTCCTTCCCCACATCTCTGCTGACTCCTGCTGCTTCTGCCCACAGCGATATGCTGAGAAATTCACTAGGTGAATTCAACAAGGCAAACCCAGCAGGAGAGAACCCTGCACGACACGAATATCAGACAAAATAATGGAGGGGTTTTGCTGCTTTTCTAACGTCCCTGTGCCTTTTAACTTTCTGTGGGCCTTTGGTTCACAGCCCGTTTTCCATCCACAGAAGTTCGCTCAGCAAGGGCGAGAAAAGATGCGGGTTTTTTTAACAAATATTCAAAGCATACTGCCTTAAAGCCAAGAAGGTAACGCTGCTATTTAGCGGGATCACGTCAGTAACGGGGCCGCAAGAGGCGAAGCAGCACT
>NW_009724131.1:0-1805 GCF_000703405.1 Apaloderma vittatum | reverse complement strand
AAAACCTGCCTGGACGCGTTCCTGTGTGACCTACTGTAGGTGATCCTGCTCTGACAAGGGGGGCTGGACTAGATGATCTTTTGAGGTCCCCTCCAACACCTGACATTCTGTGATTCTGTGATTCTGTAAACCAAATTATTCTATTTTTAACTGACAACCTCTTTGTTTTACGTAGAAACCTTAATATGACAATGTAATATGTATTTAAATAAATGACATTTAATTAATCCAAGACAGATTTATGAACAGAGCAGATCACTCTTTCTAGCTCTCATTATTTGATCAGTCAACTTAATCTCAAATAATAACACTGGCAGCTTCTTACTGCATCTCTTTGATCTTTTTTTTATTTTTAATCACAAGCCTTTTGTGTTTTATACCCTCTTCTGCTAAGCAAATTATAAATACATTGGAGAGTAATTTCAAATCCTTCCTTACCAGTCTTTTCTCTCGCTGTTCCCATTTTGCCACTGATTTCCTTCTTCCTCTCTATAAAAAACCCTCAACAAAATCCAAAGCTCTGTGACAGAAATTTTTGTGCTCAAAAATGAACATTTTCCAGAAAGTCTTTCAGAGCAAAATCCAGTAAGTGTTCTTCACCTTACAAGCCCTCTGGCATGGAGCTGACATCGTACATACATGGGGTTCTTTGCTGAGACTAGCCTCCAAGCAATTCAACAACGTTGCCAGCAAAGCTTAAGGACACACCAAGGTCAAAAGAAAGGAAAAAACCCAATAAACAGAATAGTACCAGTGAGGCGCTCTCTGATAAAAGGTTAACAGTAGACAAGCAATTCTAAAACTTGGACAATAATAAAATATATATGGGTATTGTGAGATGTAGTATGCCCTCTGAGAAAAAAAATTTTATACTTAATTGTTTAAAATGAAAAAGATAGTTTAGATGAAGCAGACCATAACATCACTTATCAAAATCTCTTAATAATATCAGCTTCAACTTTAAAAACCTGTCTACTTAAATGGAACATTCTAGGGATTAAGCTGATTATTTCTGAAAACACACTGGATGAATTTAAATCTGAATTGTTTGTATAAAACTGGAACTAGATAGGAAGGATAGTTCTGTCCAAGGAAATCTAACTAGTGTTTTGGCACTGGGTAGTCAAAGGACCACAAAAAGTTGAATATTTCACAAGTGTGATGATAAATATTCATGCTGTGATTCCAGTGCACATGCTTTTTTCTCTCACCTGCTTCTTCGGGACACCTGGGCTCTTTAATACTAATGCTTGTATTTTTAGAAGCACTAGAACAGCTTCTGCTTTCTAAATCCACTGTGACAGAAAGGGAGAGGAGGAGGAAGATGAAAAAATGAGCACAGAATCTCACAGTGCAGAGATTGATGGCCAAGTTTACTGTTTGAGTGGAGGGGCCCAAGGGCCAGCACTCAGCAATAGCACACATCAGGTCCTGCGGGGGTGGCCCCACCAGCCGTACAGGTTTTGGTCCCAGCATTTGTTCCAAGCTGGAGCATCCTGGTCTGTGCATAGGCCCAGGGGTGCTGGCATGGTGGCCGCTGCTGAGCGCTGGGGAGGTGCAGGAGGCCCCCAGTGGTATCTGGATGCTGGGGCTGCTGGTTTTGGGAACCAAGGGATGGTCCCAGTGCTGTGCCCGGCTGTGGGTGCTGGAGTGGCTGGTCCCAAGTGCCGAGGAGAAGCCCCAGTCCTGGCTGGTGCCGCCAAGTGCCAGCCATGCCCCAGGGGCGAGGGAATGGCTCCCACCTGGGGGTGGTCTCAGGGGCGCCCCAAAGTGCGGAAGGATGGCTGATCCTCCACAGGCTCCAG
>NW_009724130.1:250-11476 GCF_000703405.1 Apaloderma vittatum | reverse complement strand
AAGGCACCGGCAGCCCCTGAAAGTGCTGGAGGGACGGGCTCTTCCTCTAAAACCGCCGGGGGTGCCGTGCGACAGCGGTTCGGCTCCTTGTGACCCGGCGCTGAAGGCTGTGGCACAGCTGGAAATTCGCCCGCCGAACAGCGACAGAGCGCAGCAACTGTGCACCTGCGTATCTGTGAGTAAATAGTACACACACACACAAAAAGTAAAGCGATGTTGTCTGCAAAGCAATTTTGGCATTTACATACAGAGGAGAGCGCTCGGCTTCCCCCGGCACCTTAATAAAGGCAGCAAGCAACCAGCTGCAGAGCACGGCGGAACAAGATCAGTATCTAGTGGACAGCCTCCCCCTGGCAGCCTAGCCTCCCATCTAATAAAGGCAAATATTCCCAAGCCACACTACAAAGAAAAACCCTATGCCACCAGTTTATTAGATGCTGCCATGAGTTAAGCAAAATAACGATCTAGTTTGTCAAGAATAACAGGCTAGAAGACCACATCAGAATAGTGAAATCAAAGCATCAAAGCAGACCCTTATCAATTTCAGAATGGGCAACCAAGAAACAGAAAGCGCAATCTGTGACATTCAGCAAGGAGCCAGCGTGCAAACTAAATGACAGGAGAGACTGAATCACACTCCTCCACTCTGCTCTGCATCTTCATATGAGCAAGGAGCCTACACAATTTTTCCATCACAAAAAAAAAATCAAAACAAAAACTGAAAAACAATTACCAAAATCTTTTTATCTAAGAAAGGTGGTGCAGATTGCATCACAGTGCATCCATAGAGCAGAAATGGATGCTGGTGACAGATGTACCATACATTCCCCCTTGTGTTTGAGTGCAGCCCAGCCCTCTGGTAGCACTTTTATGCCGCTCACCTTCCCCACCGCGCCAACTGAGCAGGGAGCGCATCTGAAAAAAAGAAAGGATGGAAGCAGCAGCAGAATGGACAGCACGTGGCTTCTCACTGGGTGATACATGCACAAAAAATTAATCAGCACATATCATATCATATCATATCATATCATATCATATCATATCATATAACGGCCTAAGCTGGAAGGGACCTTAGAGATCATTTTAATCCAGCCGCTCGCACACAGCGATGGCTTTTTGTTATATCCAGCTCTATTTGCCATGGATTACCCCAGTGTCCTCCCCACTGCAATTCAGTCATGCTCCTTAAGTCATTCTGTTTTCTTGCCCATTGCAAATGTTTCTGAATCCCGCAGCACGAATAAAAAAAATCTGAAGTTGTTCTTCTCCTTCCAAACTCCTATGGCATTATCCTCAGCTAGTGATCTGAAAAACATCCACCTGAAAAACAGTTCCTTTCCCTCTCATCTTTTCTGAAATGAGTAGAATTTTCCACTTGGAAAGAACTCAGGTTTTCCTTCTTGTCCAAAAGAGCCAAGGTTTTCTTCAGTCAGTGTATTATGACAGCACTTTGTATTTTTGACTCATTTCCTATGCACTTCCTTCAGTAAGTTTTTGACTAGCAGTACCAAGGGTTCTCCTGTGTGATACTCAATAGATGGCCTTAAAAAGAAGGTTCAGGAACATGGAGAAAATACCTTTTTAATTAAGAACTTCCTTTCTTTATACTGCTAGGAAGTAGGAAGGGAAAGGCATTTGTAACTTGGATTTCTATAGAACACAATGAATTTATGGAAAGAAAGTCTCTAAGGGAGAGAAGTTCAGTGGAGATATTGGTCAGAGAATGCTGAAATGGATCAGATACAGCACTCATTTATTAAAAAGAGCTTTTTGGCTGGGTTTCTGGAGGAATTGAGTCTGGTGGAGTTTTATTTTCCTGTTGGTCCATCAAATCCCCTCCAAGAATTTTCAGATGTGGATATAGAAAATTTCAATCTGAGTTGACTAAAAGATGTAATTCAGAAAGAGTTCTACATCTGTACAATTTTTTTTAGCAATTAAACTCAAGAAGAGAAATTAAAATGAGGAGAAAAGCTACAGTGGGAACTCAACAGTTACCAGTTCTGGAGGGCGTATCTTCAGTAGCCACAAGTACCATCAGGCTATCTGCTTGTGTGCAGCTGAATCAGCTCCTGTAGCTGCTGTCTCAGATCCTGCCATATCTAAGGAACGTGGAAGGAAGCTGAAGCGGGTGGAAAAAGGAGGTACAGAGAAGTATGACACATTATTTCTATTTCACAGATGAAGACCTCAGATACTTAAGAGATGCTCAGTCAGAGAAGATGGACAAGCCAGTCCCAGAGATCACTGCTGCTTCTGCAAGGGGTGGTCACAGACTCTCCCATGTCCTCCCTCTTCTCTCACTCCAACCCATCTGTTCGTGCTTCCCTCACTGCAGCACTACCACTACTGGCTTGATCCTCAGGGAACTGCTTCAGCTCATTAATTAGCAAAGAATCGCTCACTTTCTTGCACTGCATTTGTTTTTCTGCCAGGTAGTAATACGGAATGACACAGAACAAAACCAAGGGCTCAGATAAACACTGGAGCTGACAGAAGGCAAATGCAGAACTGCACAGCCAGGAAGGGGTGAAGAGGAACCATTAGAGGCAAAAGAGATGATCCTTTTGAGCAGCAGCAAGCTGTTTGATTGACTGAGACATTTCCTGACTACTTTAGAAGTCCATTAAGGAGCAGTGATTGACATTGTTTTATTTCAGGCATCTACCTGAGGCTTCTGAATTAATCATCTGGGAAGCAGGATCCTACCTCTTGCATTTTCCTATTGAGTGTACAGACAGCCTAGGCTTCTAACTCAAGTTTCACAGCGTAAAAAGATCCACTAAGGTAAAAAAAAATGTTAAAGGTATTCAGGCTTTAAGAGATGCAAACGGATACCTCAGGATTTTTTACAGATGCCCAAACAGATTAATATATTTCACAAAAAAAATAGGTAGTTTTAATCCCCTACTGGCATTTGCAGATTCCTAAATGCCCTTGAGGAGCTAAGTATGTTGTCCAAGGTCACAGAGAAAATCTATGTCAGAGCAAAGAATAGAACCCACATCTTTGAAGAAAAGTATCCTAAATACTGGACTGCATTCTCTGTGCAGCATACCTTGCTGTCACTTAGCTGCTGTGTGAATATATAAAAGAAAAATCAGTTTTTCTTTCATTAAGTCAACTGGGTTGAGATAAAAAGAAAACTTCTAAGAATTACAATGTCCAGCTAACCCGTAAATTCGAAATGTGGAAACGTTAATCATTACTGAAGTCTTACAGCCAATGCATTGCCCTAATCATGATCTGCACAGCAACACTGGTGAGAATCTCTTCCTTTGCTGTTCAGTAGCTTTTGGACTAAGACTCAGACACCCAATGTCAGACCCTGTACCATCTTTGTAATATACTGTACATGTGTAATACATCACTGCAGCTTTTGTGTTGTGGCTTTCCATCAGTTTGCGGGTATCAGTCCCTACAGTCTCTACCCTTCTCTCTACCCTCTCCCCATCCCTCAGAAAGAAGATATAAACAAACATGTTTAGCATCGATTATTGGGAAAATGAGGTTTATAATCTCATTGTTTGTCCCTCATCACTTTTGAAATAGTTCATCACATACAGAAGTAGGACAGTAGTTTTAAAAATAATTAAGATCCCATGAGTTGTATACAAACTTCCTTTTTTTCCATGAAAATCAGGGGAGGATGACTTAGCACAGATGAAAAAGCAGGCAGAAGTCAGCACTACATCTTTGATGCAGATAACTCATCAGTCAGAACAGTCTCATCTTTGCACAACACTATGTTTCCTCTTGAAATCAGATGATTGTAACAGAAGTTAGAGGTTTCTTTGAAAGTAAAGACAAATTCTTACAGAAGTATGCTTCAAAGAACAACTTGTGTGGGCAAGGCAAATGTCAAGAAAGGCCAGGACTGTCCTGAAAAATCTATTTAACTTATTTCACTGAACTGATACTGGGATGCTGAAGAATGATATGCCACGTGTTCCACTGTAACTCCACGGCTCCTTTCACAGGGAAAGCAGACCTATAGCAGTCATACTAGAAAGGAACAAAGTACGTACCATGAAAAAGAACTGTGAATCTTGCTCCTAAATAATTTTTTCTTCTAAGTTTATATTCAGTACATGCCTTCAGGAGATACAGAGACAATCCCAGAATCTGCCTTTGTTGTTAATTATAGAGTTTTTAGATCTGCATCAAGTAAAAGCATTATTTCACTGTGTGCCCTACTTTACCCTTTACCCTAAAGAATTTGCTGTGGCCAAACTGAAATAAATTATGCAATCAGAGTTGGTTAAATGTGCCATAATTTTTACTTAGAGTAACTTTTATATCATGCTACCAACGTAAAACCTGACAGATATTTCCTTGGTCAAGGTTGACATTAGCAAAGATGTTTATGACTAACACGTCAAGAATAGCAAAGAATATTCTGAATAAACCAGAGTCAAAATCTTTCAGCACTCCTATACATGAAGAAAGTTCTAGGAATCAGAAGCAAAAAATCACCTGCAGTTGCAGTTACAATGAGCCATACTCTGAGAAGTGTACACATTCTGCTGTCAATAGCCATGCTTATGTGGGGTAGAAAGTTTGAGGCCAGAGAAATTAATTATCTAAACCAATGTGAAAGTACATCAGTGAGTAATTTGACATCTGATCATAAGAGATACTTAGGTTTCTTCCCGTCCTCCTGGAATTTACACATTGCTGAGGCTGTTTTAATTTCTCAAATACTATTTTCTTTATACATATTTTCTATTCTGAACACTGTAATGGAGGGCCCTCTGGCTGAGAAGTACAGAAGTAGACAGGCCTCCCTTCAGAGTGTATCAAGATCATTCCTTAATTAGCTGGTGGATGAAATTTGATTTGAGAGACACAAAGTACTGGCTCTTCTTCAGGAACTGAATGCCTTGTTCCTTGTCATACTAAGTGAAGATAGCAACCCCAAGTCCCAAAGCTGGCATTGATCAGTTTTACAGCTAAAGACACGTGCCTGCATGCAGACACATCCTCTCAGACAAAATCTCCTTTAAACTGTGATGGCTGTTTCACAGGGACTCAGGACACACTTGGGAAAGAACGTGGGCCGGCCAGCCAAAGGCACAGTCTTAGTCATGTTAACAATAACTCAAATTCTGAAAGATTTCTGAAAAAAAAGAAAAACACAGTTTTTCTCCGTTAGTCTTGCCCAGTACATTCAGATACACATTTTCTGGATATTTTCTCCTTCTTGCCTATTGCCCAATAAACTTATCTGTTGTACACAGGAGATACTTGAGGCTCAGATCTAGCTGAGTCTTCTCATTCCATTTTTTTCTTTGAATATATTTAAAAAAAAAAACATCAGAAGTTTTAATTCAGTCACATGATTATGTTTTTTTGGTCCACCTTTGGTTCTGTTTGAGTTTAGGGCTGATGCTCATTGCCTACAATATTCACTCGTTTATTCCACATGAAGTCACACTGATAGGTAGAGATGCAGATGACCGTGTTCTCCATCCAGTTGAGCACATCGCTGGAGTAAAACACGAGGCCAGGCTGCCCTCTGCGGGCTAGGATCTAGCACTGAGAGGAACTGTTTTGCAACAGCTCATGGAAATTGATTAACGCCAGCACAAGATTTCTGCATCGGAACAAAGAATTTCGATGTACGTTCTACATGTAATGCCAAATATGATTGGCTTTCTGCTGGAGATGAAGAAGGAAATGCGGACTCCACATGTCTGGTGCAGCAGCCAAGCTCCTCAGGAACAAGTAACAGCTCAGTAGGATACCACCTGGGAATTTCCTGCAGACCCAGAGCCTGGGGATACTTCTGAACATAAAACCAGAACAAAAATAATGGATGGAAATACTTCAGCTGGCACAAGCTGTCAGGCAGGAATCAAGAACAGTGCATTACAGCACCACTCCAAGATCTAATCAGGAACAGGTTCCATTATATTAGGCATATTGCAAACACAGGTCTGCTTACTTCAGCATTTCACAACACGAGGACTGAATGTCAAATTAGTCCAAAGTAGCCTGAGGCAAAAGAACCGGGATGAGCAACAGAAACATTTCTGGATGACCCTGGGTCTACTACAGACTTTTCTCTGCTTGTTGTCAGTAGTGCCTCCAGCTCGGTTCCTTAGAGGCTTCATCCAAGTGCAGACACTCATTCCTACAGGGCTGATGACTCGGAAAGAATTACAAAGGATCAAGTTGTACATACTTTTTCTGGAAATGCAGTTCGGCTCAGAGTACAGCTTCTAAGCATGCAATCTAACTAGAAGTGTTCAGATGGCTCCCTCTAGCCTCACCTACAGGTAAAATCATGCAATGGTGATGTACCTGGTCACCCTCACCTCTTTGGAAGCCACACAAGAATTTCTAAATTCACTGGGGCTTAGTTGTTGCCAAGATGCAAATATCATGTGAGATGTGACAGCCACAGAGGTAAGTCAATGTCTTTGTAAACTCAAACCAGTCCTGTAGCTTCAAATAACATCATTTGAGAACCGAGCAGGACAAGTGAACCGCTACGATGGGCTGTCATGTGAAGCAACCAAAGCTTTTACAATCCAAATATCAGGCAGCAGTTAAGCCCAAAGGTGACATTACTAGTTGGTATACTCACTCATTCTACACAGCATACATAGGGTTATTTTTTCCCGAAAAAGCAGCTATGAGGGCTTCTCAGCTTCTCTCTTCCTGCCGCTCCGTGTCCCACAGATGAAACCGGGTCCCCTGCGCTCTCTGCTGGCGAGAGCCGTGAACGGCGCTCGCAGGAGTTGCCGGACCCCAGCCCGGCACACCATCACCCTGCAGAACATCACTGGACTTTCGCCATGTCACTCTATGGGCAGAGAACCCTAGGGAGCTTTGTGACTAGTATTTGGGCCTTTCTAGACAGTTGTGCTATCAATAATTTAATCGTGAAGCCACTACCGAGTACCTGGCAACATCAGTATTTTTGGATGCTTGCTTCAAAATTAAGACATTTTACAAAATTTAACATCAGACTCCATGAAAGATTTCAATAATTATGCCTCAGGACAAAGATATCTGACAAAAATCTACTTTTAATTGTGGACTAATGCTGAAAGTTTCTATACTTGCATAACAGTGGCATGCCTGAACTATTTTGCGTAACTCCCAGTGACCATCAAGATCAGCTTTTGCTTATGATTAAACAGACTGACTGATGACATTTTTGGGATGAACAGATTATAGTCCTAAATCCAAAGATGTAAGTAACAATGAAATCTTATTATGCATTAAAAAACAAACAATGCAATCAAAGCTGAGCTGAAAATTATTCAGAAATCTCTTAGTAGGGTCAAGGCTAAGCACCTTAATTCTCCTCAGAAGTACATGCAGTTTCTGGTTGCTAGACTTCCCTCTCTGCAAGTACACAGGTAAATGACAAAGGGAACCAATTTATAGCAGCTGTACCGTTCAATTTTTTTTTTTCTAATATTTTGGGGCAAAATGCAGTTTAACATCTATTTGTACCATATTCAGAGTCTTGTGTCATTACAGTTGGAATATAGCATAAACCCAGCAGTTTATGCTTTTATCTCTTCACTTCAGTTTCCACTATCACAAGAATAAGTAAACTTGTGGTCCTGCTACCCTGCAGACTTCAGTGAAATCGGCTAAACTTTAACTGGTCATATATGAGTACTTTATCTGATTTCAGTAATTTATTACATGCTAATGCAGACACCGTATGGCAGAACATTCATATATTTACTTAAAGAGAAAAGCCTGGATTACAATGCTTGCAGGGGAATAGAAACGTTTGAGGAAAACATGATGTGCTTGGAAAATAAATGTCTAATTTCACTGAAAACATCTACTCCTGACCTCCTTGTTGTCTCCTTCACACTACACAAGCTAAAGCAGGGTAGTACAGACGGTGTAACTGCAGTAGGAACATAAGGAACAGCCTGCTAGATATATCTATTTGTCCATCCAGCCCACTGTTGTCTCTTCCACAGCAGCAATGAGTGACAGCATAAAAAAGACACTTGCAGATGTGACAATCAGCAATTAGACAACAGATTAAAGAGCAGGAAGTTTGTAACCTATCAGAAGACAAATGAATGTCTCTACAGAATGCGTAGGCATGTAGATGTGGAGCAGGATGCACCAACCAGGAAATGTCTAAAAAAGGGATTTGAAGAAATAGTGCATGAGCTGATTACAGGGTGCTACTAGCGAATCAGCAAGGAGGGAGGTACTGCACGCAGCTGAGAGCGCAGACAACCAGAAAATTCTTGACGGAAAATGACAGTAAGTGGAAGCAAATGATGCTACATATAAGACACCGATTAAACCTGGAACAAGCCTAGTTTGGACTTCAATCCCATTGTATGCTGTTTGGTATCCAGTGCACAGAGCGCCTGCTTTCTGTGCCAGAAAAGCCGAGAATCAGAAAGGCATGAAGATGATTTTAAACATCTCTTCAGCCCTCCTCAGAAGCAGAGATCATGCTGAGCCTCTAACACTTCATTATTTATCTCATCCAGGTAGTCACTGAAAACACAGATGTCAAACTGGTTATTATAAACACAGTAAAAACCTGCACCAAATATAAACAGATACTATGCATAGCTCTGCTAGCATGCTTTAATTCCACAGTACAAAAATGCATCTTCCAAATCCTCAACCTCTCTGAAGCAAAAGTCTGGACTGCAAGAAGTTCTTCTGTAATGTAGACAAATGCATCCATTAGAGACTCTGGCCTGGTGCCATCAATCTAAATAGTAGAGTGATTTTCAGATAGAAAGCCTAGCACATTATCTCACTGTCTCACACCATTTAAATTGATTCAATCTAGACAATTAAATTAATTTGTAAGGAGAAAAGTTAGTTCCCAAAAGCTCTATCAATTAAAATAGTCTCGTTATCAAGCTGTGTCTTAATTCACATTCAAGCAGAACACTAACTCACTGCATGTGCCACACAAAAAAACAAACTATCTTGCCAAAAAAAAGCCAAACAAAAAACCAAAAAAAGCAGCAGAGCTCTGCTTCCAAGAGTATTAAAATAAGTAGTAATACCTGTGTTTATTTCAGTGGAAACAACAGCAAGCATGAGCAAGTGAAGAGGTACTGTTGCATGACACCACACTGGTATCTTGTCCACAACTGAGTCATCTCTGACTGAATCATCTCCAATGAGAACAAGAAGTATCCAAACAGAATGTTTGGAGGTCAGTTCTCTGACAGTGACACTGCCAAGTAATTTTTCCATTAGTGTCCAGTGATTTGCACCACTACTGGTCTGCCAGCAATAAGAAATACCTCCATACAGTTGAGAAAATGGAGATTATTTTAAAAGAGCATTCAAAAAAATCGTACCTACAGTTTGTAACATATAGATGCACCACAGATTGGACTCTACGCAGTAT
This sequence comes from Apaloderma vittatum, assembly GCF_000703405.1. Lineage (NCBI taxonomy): Eukaryota > Metazoa > Chordata > Aves > Trogoniformes > Trogonidae > Apaloderma > Apaloderma vittatum. The sequence goes on along the minus strand of NW_009724130.1, from coordinate 2,103 downwards.
GGCTACAAATTCAAGCTCAGTATATTGGTAAGGAAATGTAGTGTTATTTGCATATACTCAATTTGGTTGATAGGCTTAGGGATAATTATGTAATTGTGATATTTTCTTTCCTTTATTGCAAGGCATTTCCTACCGAGGAGTCCTAGTAAGAAGCTCCCTTTAAAAACAAAACTTGAATTCCAGCCAGAGGGAAATGTTCTATTTGAAAAAAAAGTTTTTATATACATCAGGCACTCTTAGAATAATGAAGCCCTCAAGTATTAGAAAAGTTTTACTTCACCATCTGTGAAGAGGTGAATTATGATATAATAAATTGTGAAGTACACTTAGGAATACTTTCACTGTTATAAAACTGTCTCCTTTTATATCTTTGTAATACTTTACTACTATTCATTACGCTGCTCAAAGATGGGAAGGCCCAGGTACACGCAAGACATTTTGCAGAAACAAATGGATTGCAAAGAGCATTTTAAATTACTATGTTCTCTTAGACACCTTAATCAAGGACGTGTAGCTTAAATCCACATTTTCTTCAGAAATGATGCAGGTTCCAAAACAGTATCTATGGTGAGAGAACGGGAAGATCTCCATTAACAGGGTAAACACCCTCACACTGATGGGAGAAAAGGTGCACCACAACCCAGCCCACTTGCTGGCAACGTGTTTGCATTCAAATCAACAACTCATCATTTGTTTTTCTTTTTCTAATGAAAGCAATACAAACCTGTAGTACAAACCACACAAGCAGGCTAGATGTAGCTCCTGAATTGCACTAATAATATAAAATCACTACTCTAAATAAAAATAACTATTTACATAAAAAATACACATTAAAAATAATCTGGACGAATTGCAAAGCTAGAGTAGACACCACTTAAATTCATCTGAAGAAGGGCTTCCCTTCTACAGCACATTTTAAATGTCTAATACAACTTTTTAAGCTAAATAATACAAGATAGACATCTTCCAAACACATCATCCAAATAGTCAATAATTACCTAAATGCAGAAATGGTACATATGGTTTATCACATTACTATCCACACAGAAAATTTAGATTTCCTATTTACATACTCACAATAAGAACTCACAATAAGCAGATTAAACAAAAATAATTACCTTTTAAATTCATGTTATTTGATACACCTGCATTTTGAGAAGGAAATAGATAGCTCTGCTCCTTAGCCACTTCAGCAAATGTATCCACATACAACTAGTATTTACTTCCATACAGTACTTGGAGTGTAGCGCTCCATGCCTGCAGAGCACAGAGGTAGTAACAACAATCCGTACAGCAGAGTCCTTAGCAAGACCCCACAAGATCAAGTTACAGTCATACTTTCCAGATGACACAACTTAAAACACAGTAGATTTGCCCTGCCTTTTGATTCATCTCTCTCTGCTTGTTCCTAGCATATGAGGAAGTTGGTGTTCTTTCATCCCCAAAAATTAACTAGAAAGTTTTGCTCCGTTTGGTACTGCAGGTTCTCTTCCATTTTCCATACTGGTCTGTCACCTTCCCAACACTTCACTTTGCTCTCCCAGTGCCAATTCAGCCCTGTTCCCCTGCTTCCACTTGCCCAGTGCCTAAACACAGTTCCCAGACCACCACAGTGCTCACTGGCTGCACCTACAACCTCTGCTCATTCCTCCTTACCTCTGCTTTTCCTGTGTCATAGGAAAATGGCACCGATGATCTTTTTCTCTTAAGTATTTGGCTTGGAGGGGAAATAAAGCCCTCTTTGTCTCCTTCTGGGCTCTGGGGGGAAGGGGGAAAAACCCAGCAGTGAAAGAGATGATGTGCACTGCCCCAAGCAGCGGTTCACTGCAGGTCCCAGATGGGCCGTGGTCAGC
>NW_009724130.1:0-219 GCF_000703405.1 Apaloderma vittatum | reverse complement strand
CGCCCCCCCCCCCCCCCCAGCCTCTCAGCCTGTAGCAACCACAGGTCACCGACTTTCTGAGCTTATCGCCCTCACGCTGCATTTCATTGTTTCCCCGAGGACCTCACAGTCCCTGCAGACGGTGACAGATTCCCTGCAATGTCCCAGTAGTGAGCAAGACAGGCCCTCGGCCCCCCACGCCAGGGCTGCGGGTGACCCGCGCCAAGCTGCGCTGGGGGC
>NW_009724129.1:685-1035 GCF_000703405.1 Apaloderma vittatum | reverse complement strand
CCCTGTGCAAGAAATGCCCCACCCTCCCACAAAACCCACATGCGAAACCCACCCTCGTGCAACACAAACCCCTCGTGTGCAACTCCCATGGTGGGCAACACCCACCCTCGGGTGAGAAATGCCCTGCCCTGTGCGACACTCACCCTCATGCAATGCTTGTCTGTGTGCAACACCCCTCCCATGCAATTCTCACCCTCGTGCACCACAAACCCTCGTGCAAGCAATGCGCACCCCCTCCCTTGTGCAATTTGCTCCCCCCACCATGCACTCACATGGAAATACCCCTCGGCAGAAGGGGCAGTGGGGAAGCTCGCACTCCTCGGCCCCCCTCAGGAGGCTGTTTATCATGC
>NW_009724129.1:0-652 GCF_000703405.1 Apaloderma vittatum | reverse complement strand
GCCCCCCCCGCCCCTCTTGCGGGTTGATGATGAACCTGGGGGAGTAGTAATGGGGAAATGGGGGGGTCAGGGTGCTGAGGCGGTGGGGGTTCCCTTCCCACTCCCTCCAAAATATCTTTGGGTGTCTGAGGGGACAAATCCATTCACCACAACAGCTCTCTTCAGCGTTAGCCCCCGCAGGATGGTGGCCACAAAGGGTATGTTCTGCTGGGGGACAGAAACTGCAGGAGGGGATGCCGAGACGGGGATACAACCTCCCCTCCTCATATCCAGGGACCCCTACCCACAAGGTGGAGGGTTGGGCGGTGCCCCATCACCTGTGGGAGGAGGGAGAGGGTCAGTGGAGGGGTGGTCACAGTTGTGGACTCCCCCAGGGGCATCCCTAGAGACAAAGGGGTCCCCCAGGTTGTGCACCTCCAAATCACTCATCAAAACAAGGCAGACGCCAGCCAACCAAAGCTAGGAACAACCCATCAAAACACACCGTGCAAACTAAACCAAACCAAGCAACAACAAACCAAAGCAAGCAACTCCACCCCTACATGCCTCCCATTAGACCCAGGCGCCGCTGTTGCCTGCTACTTAACTCGCATGAGGCACTGAGTCCCAGTCCAGAGTCACCGACCATCTGCAACAGTTACAGGGCACCCAA
>NW_009724128.1:0-6627 GCF_000703405.1 Apaloderma vittatum | reverse complement strand
GTCCAATTCCCAAGAGAAGGAGAGGGCCATCAGCATCCAGCTCTTGAAGCACAAAAGTGACTCGTGTTGCCAGTGAACAGCTGCGTGGGGAACAGAGCACTGGAAGGAAGTGGCACTCCGTTTGCTTTGCTGTCGTTTTTCTGCCCTCTGAGTTTGGTAAGAGCCAGAGTGCTCCAGGTGTAAAGCCACCCTGGGCAGGTCAGCAAGTGACAGGGATGGAAGTGAGCTTTGTAATTCTTAGCTATTTTTCTGATGATTAAGGACCGCATTTGCAAAATTAGAGTGGCTGAGGTGAATGCAGAGTCATTAGTAGCCAAATCCCTCAACAACAGAACAGGGAGCACTCAGTGAAACTAGTAGGAGACAAGTTTAAAATAAATTAAGGAAATTACCTCACATTAGGTAGAGAACTTCTGGAAGGTGCTGGCACAGCATGCTGCAGATGCAGACAGCATCAGCGGGCTCAAAATGGGATTAGACAAATTCCCAGACAAGAGGTCCATAAATGGACACTAAAGGGCACAGGCAAGATGTGCGATGTAGCATCCTGATGCAGCAAAGGTGAATGCTCAGGAAACATAAGAGGACAGAGGAAAGTGTGTTCTCCCTGGGTTATCTCTCACCTATCTCCAGTTGGGAGGAGAGGGCTGAGTGGGAGAACCACAACTCTGGCCCAGAAGGGCTGTTCTTCGGTTTTTATTGTAGGATTCAGTCCCTATGCCAGCCTGATCTGAAGGTCATATGAACAGGCTGTTGCCTCTTTAAATTGCCAGAAGGAAGCTACAATCTGATTTTTCTCAGAAAGCTGAATTTATGGAACATATTTCCATGAATGTTAACAGTCACAAGCCCTGGCTTAATCTGTTTGGTCTCCCAATCATTACATTTCGAACAGCGACTGAGTGATTCATTTGACCCTTTATCTTCTTACTTCGAATCTCCTTGTTTCTGCATCTGCCTCTTTAGTACCGATGGGAGCAAGGACAGCTCAGCCTTTGGCAGATAATTCAGCTGTCTCTCAGCTACGTGCATGTGGGTTTCCAATGGCTCATTACAGCTCTGCAGCTTTGGATGGCTATTTCTAAGATTCCTGCTCTGGCTTCTTGCTTGCAGTTGTGTTTTCAAGGTGAGGGACTAAAGCTCGTGATCTTTTGACTTTATTAACTCAAGAATAGAGTTCTGTAAATGAAAAATTAGTTCCTTATCTCCAAAAAAATATGACAAAAGATACACAGCACCAATGCAGGTCCTTAGGAAGTCTGTGTTTCTTGCTACTGAGTTATCAGGGACATTCAGTGCCTCTTCCTTTTATCAACATGCAATTTAGTTGTCTCCAGCTGACAAAGGTGAGGTCTAAAATTGAGATTTTGCATCATTACCTTTTTTAACCCACTGCTTTGTAAGCTTTAACAATGACAGGGAGATATTCCTAAACTGAAAAGAAGATAAAAAAGTAAGTATTTGACAGAGTCAAATATGCCACTTCTTTGGCACTAACTTAATTCAAACACAGGTGGCTGGTTTAGAAAAACCTCAAGGTGACAAGGAATAGGGACCAGTAGTAAGTGCAGCAGTGCAATTGCTAAATCATACCAGAGAGAACTGGGAAGCTTCAGTGTGGGAAAAAAATAGGGAAAAGGGCACAACAAACTAGAAGAAACCCCTGGGTCATTAAATCTCCTTCTCTGCTGTCATGATGTCCCACAACTGATAAAGGTCTATCTTCAAACGCGTACGTTTTTTATTCCCATTGTTCCTCTTCAGAGGTTGTTCTGAACTTCACTTTGCTGTTGTTTTGAAAGCTTCTGCTAGTTTGCAGCCTGAATTTATTTATGACAGTGTATGCCCATTTTAAGATCTTTCCTTTTTTAAACTCTAACCTGCTATTAGCCACATTTAGTAAAAGTTTAAGGGCATAATTCATCTCCTGCAAATATGTGAGTTATGTTATGCTAACATTGTCCCTTTTTTATTTTTAACTTACAGGAAAGCAGAGTAATATGCAAAGACAAGATGAAACAGATGTTTCAGGTCTACATCACAATTCAGACAGAAATTTAAATCAGTTGAAGACATCAGAACAAAATGCTTTGTAAGTGTTTCTGTGCTATCAGTTACTCAAGGGATATTATGGGCAATATGCCTTTCAGTACATATTGTTTCCTTTACAGCCTTTGATGTGATCTTGTCAAAGGTAGATTCCCTTCAGGAATGTGCTCTGAGGTCTGAGGTAAGTCAGCTGGACCTCTGGGAGCATGGCATCTTCAAAGACCAGGTTCTAAACTTGCTTGAGATGTTTGTGTAAACAGCACTGTTGACAAAGAGAGAGTATTAGGAAATATTCTCATGATACCGAGAACATCAAGCGAATATCAGTTGTGCTGTGGGTGTGTAATTTGTGCCTCATAGTCCAATAAAATGAATTAAGTTTCCTTCAGGTTGATTCCAAAATTAGATACCGAGAATGTCTAAACCATCGCCAGTGAAAATAATGCCAGCTGGAACATTTTTCTAATAAAAAAACGGGTTTTGAGAAAACAGATATTTTCATAGAAAGCGTCCTCCAAATGTGCCCCCCTGTTATAAACCCAAAAGCCTTCAAAGCAAAAGAGATTTGGTTGTTGTCACTTTGGGGATTATTCCCTCCCTTTCCTCCAGCGTTTTCCACTGGAAAATATTCAGGGTTTGGGTTTTCAGCCCTTTGCTGAAATGTCAACATTTTCCAAAGGGTGAAGGAGGGGAAAAGAGAAGAAAAGAAAAACATGTTCTGACCAGCTCCAGTCGGAGCCAAATGGCTCAGTCCTGGATTCGGTCAGGGAAGTATGCTGGAGGGCAGAAAATGGGAGCGTCTTGGTTCCACGCACAGCCTGGCTGGGCTGAGGGCTGTGTATCACGATCCGTTCGTATGAATCATTCTGTCGACATTTTGCCAGGGGACCGTGCGTAGTGGCTTTTAAGCACTTCAGGTCGGTGTTAGTTACGAGCACTGCCATGCTGCTTGCCATGGCCGCTTTGGCTCCCTGCGCACGTGAGGGATGCATACAGGTACACTCTGTTTGAGTTCAAGTCCTGCAATATTTCTGTGATGTCTTTAACTCACAGAGACAACAATAACACTTGGCACCTATCCAGACCTGAGAATTCACCTCTCCTCCATTCATAAAAGAGGAGAAAGGAGAAAAACAGCATGGGACTGTAAATATATATGACTGTCTAGGTCCTCTGCCCAGGTGACATTGTCCTGTGCTGCAATGGCCAGAATCAAGCCTTTGAAAGCTCTGGCCAGCTATGGCTGGCCCTAGGTATGGAAAAATGCTGGAAGAGCCAGTGTAAAGGCTGCTAAACTACACATGCACACACATGCACCATCTTGCTTCTGGGGGAAAAGGAGTGGCTTTGTTTCCCCAACGCATTTCTGATCCCCGACTATGTGCTCAGCCTCAGGAAAGCTGTCCCAGAACTTGCCTGCCTTCAAATCTGAGGAAGACAAGGGCCATCTTCGCTTCTGCCTCTGCAAGGTGTCTCCCACAGCTGCAGTGGGGGAGCTGGCAGATAGATGTCTACCCAGACTAGGTCTTTGTCCCCCTCTAGTGATTCAACTGAAAAAGAAGTTTTCTGAGTTCTCCCTCCAATATGGTCATTATTTTAGGCCAGGATGCTGAATGGTTTCCTTTTTGAAGGCCAGTAGGACATCTAAGCACCACTGACAGGTCATGTATTTATACACACTCAGACATTATCCATCACCACTGTAAAGGGTAATTAGAAGCTTGAGTTTCTGCTCTAACAGGCTACGTGTGCCTGCTTTCCTTCCATGGAGGATGGCAGTCACAGGCCAGTCGCGAGACCCAGCTAAGGCCACTGTTACCAGTGCAAAAAGCACATGCTCCCAGTCTCCTGTAACCAAACACTTGCTGAGTCACAGCCTAGTCACTCGTACGCTTTGCAAGTCGCGTCAGCCATCTGTCACCAGCACATCCTCCTCACCGCGCTGTGACTCCATGGGGAAAACAACAGGAGGCAGATTACGTTCTGCTGAGGATCCAGGCTCTCGTGCGTCTTGGCTCTGAGTAACCCCTGGATCGCCTTCTAACCAGTCGTGAAGCTTTTGGCTCCTCTTAGTTTGGCCCTTTGTCAGGCAAGAAAGTGACATTTGGGTTCAAACGCTGAAAACTTTGCCTGACTAACGGATGACTCCAAACAAAGCTGACTCAGGCAAGACCTGCATAACACTATGCAAAATGTCCCTCCTGCAAACATCTACACGGGCCTCTAAACTGGTGTTCTCCTCCAACCACTGTTTAAAAAATAGCCCCAAAATACAGGTACAGCCTTGTCCCTTCTATTATGTCAGCTAAAGGCTGCAAGAGCAGCCTTGTGTCTCCTGACCTTACAAAACCCGATGTTTCCCTAGGTTCAGCCGTGTGCTAGCGGTGCAGCCCTGGAGGGCACAACCCTAAAAGGTGCAATCACTTCCTGCCGTGTGCCTGCATTACCAACCAGACAAGGCACGGCCCAGGTACGCAAGTCAGCCGGGGTGAGTGTAAGCAACTCAAGAGTAGGGATTCACACAGGATGTCACAAACCTAGACCCCTGTGCTGCTTACCACAACCTCCCCAGCCGGGGCTCCCCAGCCTCCTCTCTCATGTACTTGAAAGTCGGTTTTACCCACGAGCTCCCATACCACCAATCTGTCCGTTCTGCTTTATCCTGAGGCAATGAAAGAGTGCAGAGTGGCCTTTTTTGTTCTGGAGGAAAAAAGTGAACTCAATGCCAGGCACAGATCCCAGGCTGTACAGTTCAAATCGCGCTCAGAGCACATAATTCCCATTTGTGTTTGTGTGCATGCAGGGTAAGGGGGGGGGCTGGTCTGGGGGGGGGGTGCATATAAGAATGTAATTGTCATAATTTAATCCAAAACTACTTCTTGGAAAAAAAAAAACTCAACAGGCTGACACAAACCAGCATGTTCAGTTATAAACACCACATGAAAGAGCCGTATTATGTTCTACTTGGTAACTGACATCCAACGTTAACGTTCTCAGCTGCCCACTACTGGGCAAAGGCCTTTCCAGCGCTCCCCCCCGCCCCGATGCAAACAAAAGCCCCCAGCCAAACTGTGGCGCAGATACCAATTTCTGAGGCCGCAGAGAAATTCCACATAGAAAGTTCATTATGGGAAGAGGAGGCAGGCTGGTAGACAGAGCAGCACGAAGAGGATAGATAGCCAGCTGGGAGTCAGGGCGCTGCCAGCTGCACCGGGGAGAGTACACGCACATCACCCGCGAGGCCGTAAAAAAGCTGGCATGTGCTATGTGACCGTGGAGGGGTTTTTCCCCTCCAGATATCCCATAATAGACCACTGTATTCCCAAAGTGATGGGCCTTGCAGGCACCTCGTCCGCCCCTCTCCGATGGACTCTGGGTAGGCTGGGAGCAGCAGCAGCCAGCAGGAGCGGTGTTAGGGTCCTCAGAGCCCATCCCTTCTCCTCCAGCCCTGCAGCTGGAGTGAGTCACTTGGTGTAAAGGAAGCACAGTCATTCCGGCTTGCATTCCCAGGGACTCTTACCCACTTAGCTCCGGATGGCAATACACCCCCCAAAAAGCACCCAGGAACACTGGAGACCTGATAAATCACTCAGTGTTTCTTCTCTCCTTCGGGGGATTCGCCAGGCAGAATCAACTTTCCTGCCTGTGGGACCAGGAGGAGACAACGAGATGCCCCTCAAATCCTCGCTCTCCCCTGCAGTGGGGGTGGTTGGGGTCTCGTCCTAACTAGAGGCTCCACAAATCATCTGCTGGAGTGATTGCAATAGGATATCACAAAATAAATGCCTTCTGCTTGAATAATATGTTTTTTGGCTTCATATTAACCTTTATTTTTTGTGAGGCTGGATGACATTATTAGCACCCATGCTTACTGCTGAAGGGAAGCATCTTTGTTGCAGCGTGGGTGGGAGATGGGTTATCATCAATATGGAGCAGATCTAGAGAATGGCTTCTGTTATTTACTTCTTTTCTGTTCTTGTAGGATGTGTGATACTATTTCACAAAGATCCGCTTAACAGAATCCAATTAAAATCAGAATTGTCACCCAGGCACCCTCGGTAGATTTTCCTCACTTTGGCTGCACGCAGCTCACCTCCGATTCATCAGCCCACCCTGCACTTTGCTCCGAGGGGATGGTCAGAAACACCAAAAGGCAAAACACCTGCTTGCACATATCAGTGAATGGGACCTGCCTGTTGAGCCCCGAGAAGTTGCTCTGTGGTGTAAGGTAGAAGGAAGGTATGTAAAACTTCTCCTTGCACTGTGACACCTGGGGATTAATGCTCTCAGCGGGTGCTGCTTTTTGCTTTGGTCCCCCCCGTCCCAGTGCAAAAACTGAACATGCTGCCTCGCCCGAAAGGTGGAATTGAACCACTCTGTCGCTAGACAGCTACAGGTTTGAAGCCTGCACCCCAGACCACTGAGGGTCATCCGGGCAATTTGGAGCAGTCCAATACTGTCTTATATAAACCCCCACTCTTTTGCCACCTGGAGGTCACGGTGAGGGATATTTTGCCGGAGGTTTGTGCTCCCGCCGGTTCCCGCCCTGCAGACTCCCGCAACCGGGCCGAGGGCGCG
>NW_009724127.1:0-672 GCF_000703405.1 Apaloderma vittatum | reverse complement strand
CTTACCTTTTCCCTTCCCTTGCCTTACCTTTCCTTTTTCTTTGCCTTTCCTTCCATTCCTTTCCCCTTTTTCCTTTCCCCTTTTTCCTTTCCCCTTTTTCCTTTCCCCTTTTTCCTTTCCCCTTTTTCCTTTCCCCTTTTTCCTTTCCCCTTTTTCCTTTCCCCTTTTTCCTTTCCCCTTTTTCCTTTCCCCTTTTTCCTTTCCCCTTTTTCCTTTCCCCTTTTTCCTTTCCCCTTTTTCCTTTCCCCTTTTTCCTTTCCCCTTTTTCCTTTCCCCTTTTTCCTTTCCCCTTTTTCCTTTCCCCTTTTTCCTTTCCCCTTTTTCCTTTCCCCTTTTTCCTTTCCCCTTTTTCCTTTCCCCTTTTTCCTTTCCCCTTTTTCCTTTCCCCTTTTTCCTTTCCCCTTTTTCCTTTCCCTTTTTTCCTTTCCCCTTTTTCCTTTCCCCTTTTTCCTGTCCCCTTTTTCCTTTCCCCTTTTTCCTTTCCTTTTGTTTTAGAGATGAAGCTCACAACCGTAACCCCCTGTGCAGGATAGCCCGGAGCAGGCTGGTGCTGGCTCCGCTGAGCTGGAGAACTCCTCCCTTGCGATGTGGCCAGCGAAAGCCCCAGAGCCAGGGCAGGCTCCAAAAGGTCCTCCCCCGGATACGGGGCAGGAGCACCCCCTTCGTGGAGCA
>NW_009724126.1:0-1351 GCF_000703405.1 Apaloderma vittatum | reverse complement strand
GCGCAGCCACTCGCTGAGCAAACCACGCGCCTGGCTTCTCTGCCAAACCAGCATCTCCATCATCTGCTTCATCTTAGGCTGAAGCAGCAGCAGGAGGACTCCCCTTTCCACTTCCCCAGGAGGAGGTGGCCAAGCGCAGCGCTCAGCACCTCCGCACTGTGACTCACGGCACTGCCACGCCGAGCCCGCGCCAGCCCTGGACCCCCGCCCGTGCGTGTTGGCAGCAAAACCCCCCTCCCCCGGAGTGACGCCCCTCCCCGGGCAAACACCGGTGGCATCAGGCCAGATGCCACCGCAGCCCCAAGACGGTGACGTTATTTCCCTTTGTGATCAGAGCTGCGCACCGAGCCCCGGCCCGCGGGCGGCTCTCCCCGGTGGAGCAGTGCCCTCCGGTGGGGACCGTCGTCCCCGGGCTGGAGACCTGCTCCGCCTCACAAACCGGGAGCACATGCATGTACAGCCTCAACGAGAATTCTTTATTTGGTCTTCTCTAAAGGGCTACAATTTCTTACCACACATGTCAGAGACAGGCATCCCACCGCTGCCTGGGAGCGTGAGGACTGCACCTAACTTCACGTTATGCTCGTGTGTTTGCACCAGCCTCGACGTTTTTGTCAGTAGATAAAATATCCGCAGCAGGTAAAAGGACAACTTGTGTAGCTGAAGATGTCTCCCTTCTGCCTCCATGGCTTGTTCAGCTCAGCCTCTTCTTCAGACACCAAGTCCGTTTCCATCGGAAATGAAACAGTCCAAGCCTTTCCTGCTGGGGCCAAGGACCCAGCCTGGCTTCCAAAGAGCACCAGCAAAGATTCCTCGACTCATCATCCTCATCTCAGAACATGCCAGACCCCACTAGGAGCTGATCAACGTCGGCCCCTCCTGCTCTCTCTCGGGAGCCTGGTGAGCAGCACAGCTCCCGCTGGTTGTCCACAAACAGGGAGATTCTAAGAAGCGTATCTGAGTTGGAAGGAAAAAAAAACGCCAACCTGGTTAGCTTAGTGCAATTTATCTGTGTTCTCTACCCACACAAATTTAACTTAATCTAAAAGCAAGACAGAAAAACCCAAGTAACGCTGACTCAGCACGCCGAGTGAAAGGGATCCCTAAGGCCCCGATGATACACTGCGAGGAGACGTCTCCTCCAACTGTGCCAGTGACCATTCACCACTGCAGCCGCCCAACAGATCTGAGATCTCAGGTCGTGAAGATCAACTGCACACCCGGCGAGGTCACCCGCTGGGAGCGACTGCGGGCCCACGGGCTGTCCCCAGGGCCAGGAGCTCGAGGAGAGGCCCTGCGGGTCTGCCCGGAGCGCAGCTACCTTCAACGACGTCCTCCTTGTAGCGCTGCA
>NW_009724125.1:3844-6605 GCF_000703405.1 Apaloderma vittatum | reverse complement strand
TTACCACTCTCAAGGCAGTAAAAATTATTCTTCCACCTTTATGGCAACATGAGGGCAGCTTTGAACTTTTAACGTCAATTGAATACATTTATATATCCTTAGTATATGTTTTCTCCTCCTTTTCTGCATGTTTATAATTTTTTTCCTCTCTTAGTACCTGTTTTTCTCTGCCTTAAGGTCCCTTCCAACCCAAACCACTCCGTGATCAGTGAGGGAAAGCACCAGGCTCAGATCCCAGGCAACACAGCCCCGCCTCAGGCAGGCGAAAGCCTGTTACGAAATCAAGTTGTGCAACCCCAGACCGAGTCACGAGGATGGTGTCCACCTCAGACATCCCTGGGGCCTCCAGGATGGGAAAGCACAGACACCACCAGCTGCGGAGAGCACACGTCACACCGGTGAGGAGTCATATTTATTCAGGCAGTGGCCGATTTCAGCGTGAAATAACACAGAGCAGAAGTGCCCCCTCCTGACACACAGCCTTCTCATACCATCGCTTGTTCACAAACGATTAGCAACAAGCTTCTTGCTTTCTTCATTCATTTCTGATTCATAAAAGAAAATCATCCATCTTTTATTTCTTCTGCATTAAAATATCCTAATTTTTTTAATTAAAAAAATACTTTAAAAATTCAACGAAAATAGGTAAGACTTAAAAATCACAGCATTCATCCTTCTCGAGAGAAAGGCAAAAGCTCCTTCACAGAAAATTAAGAATAAAATGCCTAGGAGTTAGCGCTGTTGTTTGGGAAATGGCCACCTGAAGGAAGGGGTGAGCTTTGTCAGGTTGTGTCTGAAAGCTGGGTAACATTTCCCTCATCCCAGCAGCCCCCCGCTGCTGACTGCCCTTGGCCGGGACAGGCTGCCAGAGGCTGCGGGTGAGGCGAGGAATCTGTCTGCAGGGAACGACTTTTGGCAGAGTGGTGTTTCATCTGGTTCTCGCTCTGGAAATCTGTGCACAAACCAGCCGCTCCTCTTCCTGTGCCCGCCTCCCCCAGCCCGCGCTCTCCTCTCACACCTGAGGAACTGGGTAAGATGCACAAGCCGCAAGACCACACATGTTCTTGCCACGTTCAATCAGGAAGTACCTAAAAAGAGGAAGAAACGTGTAGGAGTGAGCGTCCTCCCCTCCAGCAGAGTCGGCGAGACAGAGAGTGATGTCAGGCGAGGGCTCTCCTTACGGGCGAGCTCCTTTCTCACCTTGCCAGCACCTGCAGCAAATACCTGTGGCGCAGCCGCTGCCGCCAGCAGTTAGCCAGGCGATGCAATTCCCTGTCCCCCTTACATCACAGACACCCGACTCTAAAAAATGTCACTTGCAGCTGGAAATACCAGTGGAGCTGGAGTGAAACTCACTCCCGGCACGACCCTTTCTTCTCTGGCCATGTCACGGGGAAGAGACGTGGTTCTCTCCTGGCACCATGGCTCTCACCCTGGTGATGAGGGTCTACTCTGACAAGTCACCCCAGGGCTGGTTTGTAGGGGCTGGGATGATTTCCCTGCCTCTTCCCACAGTATGAAACAGCTGCAAAAAGCGACCTGGGGGCTGGAGAGGGTGAGTGGAATCCCATACGCGTGACTCCCCTTTTACTGGGTACAGGTCTGGTACCGTCAGGACTTCCTTACCCGTCCATGCCCCACCGTGGGCCCCAGGAGTTCTTCACAATCCAGTACGGAGTCCCGTCCTCTTCTCCGTACCCCACAGCGAGGACAGCATGGTTCACCTTGTCTGGAGTGTGCTCGCATCGTGGGCTGCAAAGGGTCGTAACGCAGGTTTGTTACCTGACAAACCAGCCTGTGACTGCTCAGGGGTGAGCTGGCATGGCCGCTTGCGCCCAGCTGCAGGGAGAACTTACGGATACTCTGAACTTCTAGTTGTGGAGAGTAGGGAGGGAAGCCAAGGAAAAGAGGTACTGCCCTGTTTTCTCACTCGGGAATTATTACTGCCCATGTCTGATGGGGTACATGGAACTGGGATCTGAGCACCTGGTCCTGCCTCTTATTCGGAATTAATGTCAACATTGTCACACAAGAACGAGCCACAAGGAGAAAATGCAGCAAAGGAATTTTTCCAGTGAAAAACAGAAGCTCTTAGTTCATCCCTGTAAGAGTTTGTTCTGCCCCAAAGGTCAGGGGTACTGTTCCAAATTTTGCACACAGGGAACAGCGAGTTACTCAAACTAAATACACATTGCCTTGTATTTCCTCCGGATTTCCAGGGTTTATATTGCACTTGATGAAAGCTGCTGCCTGTGGTATCAAACAAGACAACACGGGGTACATACTCCCACCTCCAGAGCACTTATTTTTAAGCATTTTCAAATGGCAGATAACCAAAACAGATTTACTTTTCTTGAATCTGCCAACAGTTGCTCAGGGGAGCACAGGCTGAAACCACTGGAGCATCAATTATCCCACGGCTCTGACTTCAGATCTACCTTAGGCTACAAATCTACAGGATAACTTGGCGTGTTCCTCAAACTGAAATCCTACCACGAAGTATCTTGACTGTCTTACCTGCTTTCACACCTTACACCTGCCTGTTGCTTTCTCTAAACTTTGACATTACGGCCTTTATTACAACAGCAACGCCACCTGAATTTGCGGTGCTGCCGCCTCTTGCCCCTGCAGCTCCACGGAGCAGATCGCTCACACTTAGACTCTCAGTTTAATTTTCCCTGCAGTTCTATGTGACTGAGGATTCATTAAAGTATTTTTCTAGTTCTCTCCAAACATGCGCTTTGCCTACTTCTTGCCTAAT
>NW_009724125.1:341-3821 GCF_000703405.1 Apaloderma vittatum | reverse complement strand
TCTTTCCAAAATACACTGATTATCGTTTTAAGGATAAGCTTGCTGAGCTTTGTCCCAGATACAGACTGGTCTTCAGGCTGGACTGGTTCCTAGCAGCAAACTGGCTGCAAGCACATTGTTGTCTCTTCCCTGTGCTGCGCTCTCATAAATAGCGTATCAAGTCTCAGTTTACTTATGTTTTCTATTTTCTGTTCAAAGGAAGATGCAAGCCTGCAGTCCCTTGTCCCTGCGGTCAGTGCTGCAAAGCAGGAGAAATGGGGACGTGAGAGACTCCAGCTCTACCCCTTCCCTTACCCGTGCCCTCCAGGCTCAGAAACACTCACTTGGAATAGACTCCTTTTCTGTAGTGCATGAAGTTACTCGTCACCTCAAACGCAAAGCTCACCGGGTTGTGCCTCCCCACAGCTTCCACCATGCCGTCCTCGTCATACTGCAAGAAGAGCACCCCAGGGTCATTTATCTCCGATGATGTCAGGATGCCCGGGCCAGCAGTCAGAGCGCAGGGGGGATGGCTAACCCCGGGCTTCTGCTCGCAGGCAAGGAAACAAGTGCTGCTTGCATCGAGAGACAAGAACCAAGACTCTTACAGCCTGGAGGTGGAAAGCAGGCAGGGACCGGTGCCTGTATTTTGATGAGAGCAGTTCACGGGTGCCAGCTCCAGCCAAGGGAGCCAGCAGCGCAGGAGAGGAGGAATGAGCGCACACGCCAGCACCTCACTCCTCCAACAAGAGCGAGCAGGCTGCAGCTCGTGTCGTGGAGCCTGGCGCGCCTCAGGGCACCCCAGCACCTTCCAGGTCAGGCCTGGCACAGACCCTGCAAGTTGGGAAATACAACCCTCAGGGCCTTACCTGCGTGATATTGATAACATCCTTGACAAACGCAACAGCCTTCTCTGGCTGGAACTTGCAGGTGCCGTTCTGTGCGGACAGAAAGGAACCAGCGTTAGAGCCTGCTCAGGACCCTGCTCTGCCGCTGCAGAAACGCGTCCGAGCTGCACTGGGAATACCTTGCCCCGGTACGGGTACGTGTCCTCCCCCATGAGCCCGTTGTTATACAATATGTATTCGAAGGCTTGGCTGGGCAGCCCCCTGCAAGACAAGACAGCCAGAACACACGTTATTTAGGATGGTGACGCTGTGGCTTCTGCAGAGTAAAGGCACCACCGTTCCTGCAGGGAAAGACAGCGCGCATCCCGGACCCTCTAAAGGCACAAACCCCAGTCCCCTCCCGCAATATCTCCACCTGGGACTCCAGGCCTAGCCTATCAGGCCGTTTGGCAAGATCCTACCCAGGCACGGGAAGACCTCACGCCCAGGGGTGCCAACACAGGAGCCCCGAAGGTGCAGAGGCAGCTTGCCCACCCAGCACCAGCTGTGCCAGTTCAGCTCTGCAATCTGGAAGGATCCTGACACTGGGGATTAAGGAAGATTGTCAATTGTGGAACATAAGATGCTCTCATTTCTATTCTTTATTACACTGGAAGGTGTTTTTCCATGACCTCTGCCCAGCCTGGCTGGGGTCCCCAGCTACACAGCATGCAGAGGACAAGGGACCCACATCTCCAGCAGCAACTGCTTCCCTGGCCACTTTCGGGGAGCGTTGTCTCACAGAGGGAAGAAAAGGAGAGTGTGATCAGGGAGTGCTCGCAAGAAAAGGGCCAAGGAGGAGTCACGAGAAAAACAAGAAGCACTAAGAGTGGTTTTGCTCAGCTCTCCAAGTGTTTTTCAAGGACCACTTATCTTAACAGAAGACTGAACAATTCTGAAAGCTTTATTTTCTGCCTTCTCTAGCAGTGCCAGTAGGAATTTACCAAAGGGGAAGCAGAGGTTTCTGTGGGTTCCTCAGAGCGCCACGAGATGCGCATGACCCATAAGCAGAGCAACAGACAAAACTCCTCTTGTTTTCCCTGAGCACATTAATGCCCAGCTCCGCAGCACCTATGACTGCAGTGTCAGAAGACACTGTAACACAACAAACAGCAGAAGAAAACCTCATAAACAGGGAGAACAACAGAGATCAAGAAATGCCAGAGATTTCTAACCTCTAGGGAGAGTGAAACTAGAATAAGCAAATCAAAACCAAAACCATTTTCCCTGACACATCTCCGGGAAACGCATTCCAAAATCTGGAAGGATCCTGACACCGAGGATTGAGGATGATTGTCAATTGTGGAACATAAGATGCTCTCATTTCTAGTCTTTATTACTTTATATTACTTACCCACTGCAGCCATGGTTGTTAAAAGCCTGGGCACAATCAACTAACTGTTGTTCCGCCTACGGAGAAGTTTTTTGAGTCAGTTTACATGCAAAACCTGCCTTCAGAATAAGTGAGACAAAAGGCGCCCGAGGAGCGATGGTTCTACCCGTGCAGTTGGATCTCCGTCCACCGTGAGCGGGAATCACCCAGCTGAAGGGCTTCAGTCCCAAGGAGGGCGATGAGGAAGGCAGGGAGCCAGCAGCCCAGGATGATTTGGCTGCAGGAGGCACTGCTCCTCACACCTGCCAGGACACTGTCCCACCCGCTTGAGTGCTAGCCAGGATCTCTTTCAAAGGTCAGGTTTGTTTTTAACACTTACACCCAACCCTCAGCTATTCCGATAAGTCACATAAGTGGCTACCATCTTTCTGGTTCATCAAGAACACAAATCCTCTGGGAGTTTAAAAATAAACAGTTTCACAATGTGCTGCAGCAAGCTGTTTTGCAGCAAGGAGCTCTGGCTGGCTGGCAGCACCAGACCAGGCTCTGGCTAACCGTGCTTGCTCTGGCCCCTCCGCTCTTGTCCTGCTCTGAAAAGGGCTCTGCCCAAGCCCGAGCAGCAGGACACCCCAAGAGGGGATGGCAGCAGGCACATCCCTGGGCGCAGAGAGCTCCCAGCCACGCTGCCTGGCATCTCCCCAGCAGTTTTGCTGCCAGACTCGGAACAAACAGCCCCACTGCAGCCCCGGCAGGTAACCAGAGGCAGGACTTGCTGTCAGTGCACAGGAAAGGAAAACCTCTTACCAGAGAGAGGAGCTTTCCCGTCGAAATAGCAATAGCAGACTCCAAACACCCCGTGGTGGAAAAAGTCCAGCAGCTCCCACAGGCGCCCTGTGTGAGGAACCAGAGAGGAACTGCTCCACAATATGCCGTGGGGTCACCAGCCTGCTCCAAACATCAGGACCGGGGCAGAAGGGCTCATGCCAAGAGTGCAGCATTTCCATGCCCTGCCAGCAGCTGGGCTTCGCCTTCTACTCATGCCCTGCCTGAAGGACCACAGCCTGCCCCACCCCAGCCACGGAGGGGCTCCAGCACTCCTCTTCCCATCGCAGTGCCCTGCCCACAGCAGTTAGTCCCTCACCTGGTTTTTCACAGGTGTCACGTAATTTCCCTTCTTCCTCCAGTCGATGGAATCGGGATACGGCCCGGAGCTGCGCACGAAGTTCCCTTTCGTGGCTGAGCAGTTCTGCAAGCAAGGCGGGAGAGCTGTGGCAAGCCGCC
>NW_009724125.1:0-242 GCF_000703405.1 Apaloderma vittatum | reverse complement strand
GCCAGCCCGGCGCCTGGGCTGCTCAGGGACTCGTGCCTCAAGTTTAAACCTAAAATTACAAATCGACTCACCTGCGGCTCTCTCCACAGGTACAACTTTTTAAACTCGGCGAAGCTCAGATCCGAAAACTGGTTCAGGCTCACTGGAAACAGGACAAAAAAGGAACGTTTCGCTCGGATCCCGGCGAAAACGCAGCCGGCGGGGTGGCCAGGAACGGTCTCTCCTTACTCTGGAAGGTGTGA
>NW_009724124.1:0-735 GCF_000703405.1 Apaloderma vittatum | reverse complement strand
AGAGACAGCGCCGAGGATAAGTTGTTCCATCACCTTTCCAGGGATGGAGGTGAGGCTGATCCAGCTCCTCTTTTGAAGACTGGAGTGACATTCGCTTTCCTCTGGTCCTCAGGCACCTCTCCTATTGCCCACAATTTATCAAAGATGATGGAGAGTGGCCCAGCAAATATCTGGGTAGTTAAACCCTCCAGGAGAACCAGGGCCTGGGACTGAGAGGCTGCTCTCAGCTGCCTGTAGAGAGTCTCATCAACTTCCTCACCCTGATGAGGTGTCCGTAACAGACACCCAGCACAGCATCACCCCTGCCAGCCTGCCCCTTTGTTCTCACCCACAAGCTCTCAACTTGCTCTCAACTCACTCCTCATCCTCCCCTGGACAGAACTCAAAACATTCCAGTTGCTCTCTCATGTAAAAAACAGCTCCACCACCTCACCTTGTTGGCCTATCTTTCCTGAAAAAGACAGAGCCATCCATGACCACCTTCCAGTCACGTGAGCTGTCCCACCATGTCTCTGTCATTGCCACCAGATCACAACCCCCTGAACACACGCAGATTTCTGACTCCTCCTGGTTGTTGCCCGTGCTGCGCGCCCTCGTGTCGAGGCACCTCAGTCGGGCTGTCGGCCGCGTCACCATTTTGGTGGAACAGCCCTGAATTCTCTCGAGGTGTTCTGTGGATGTTTCCCTGCTGGCTCCAACTACCCCAGGAGCCCCTGGTTCATCTCTGTAAGACTT
>NW_009724123.1:0-4898 GCF_000703405.1 Apaloderma vittatum | reverse complement strand
GCCTATGCCATTCTATGATTCTATGATAATGAACATGATAATAGTTCTGTTAAAATGACATTGTAAGACAGATAATTTATTAAAGTTATCTTAACCTAGATGGACATTTTAGAAATTAATATTCTAAAATTTCAATTTCCAGCAATATTAATAAAACTACAAAATCCTAGAGTCAAGATTTCTTGTCCTATCTAAACATGTATTTTCATTTAAGAATTAGTCTAAATTGTAAAGATTGACAGCAGTTCTTGATACACAGGGAAGAAATCCAGTTGCTAAAAGCTAACAAACCCTAAATATGAACTCAGGGATTAAATTCTGGGCTTTGTTGCCTTACAAGATTGTAGAGACAAGCAGCATCAGCAGGTCCAAAAGAGAGAAATTCATCAAGAGCATGTTTGTTAACAGGTACTAGAAGGAGCAGAGATGTGCGTTCTAACACCCCTAATTCCATGCCATTAGATGCTGGGGTAAGACAAGGGGAGTGGAGCTCAGAGACATGTGCTCTCCCAAAACAGTATCTCTTCTTGCCACCGTTGGGGACCAAACACTGGGCTGGCTGGCTGGACCACTGTTCTGACCAGGTAAGACATTTTTTTTGAGGATTTTTTTTTTTTCCAGCAGTGTGTATAACTGCCCTTGAAATGACTGATCAGAAGTGCAGAGGGTTCTGTGTAATTGGAAATGTTATGTCAAGGTATGATATCTTTTAAAAAAAATGGTACACAGAGGGGTTAATTCAGGTAAATCTCATTGCCTGTGTTGCAGAGGAGTTCAGATTAAATCACAGTGCTATTCCTGTCTGGCTCCATAATCTATAGATTCATGAAATTTTCTCATAGTATAATATTTTTTTTCAATTTCATACTGGCTCCTTCTGTACTAGGCCCTTTAAATTTTTAACTATAAGATTTTTAAGAGGGTCCCTTACTACTTCTCCCTTTATATATAGCCCTTGTTTATCTTTAATAAATGGATAAGTGTACTGGCTTTATGTTGTTTACTGTTCTTCACATTTTTTCATCTTCTCTGTGTGCTCTACACAGCACAAGAAGGTATCTTTCAGTAAAGACTGCCTGAGAGTGAAGATGAAGAAAGGGAGCAGAAGAAACACAGACAGGGAGTGAGGGTCAGAGGAAGAAAGAAAAGGAAAATGTAATTCCTGAAGGATTTGAAAATAATTCACTATAATCTGGGAAAGTCTTTAAATGTCAGAGAACACAGATCAACTATTTAAAGGATCTGTAATAATCTTTCTGATATTATTACCACTCACATTTTTATAAAAGTAGTCAATCATTTAGATTTAATTTAAATATGCTGCAGTGGTGGAACATAGTGATAAGGTATACTTCCATTTCTCACCTTGCCTTTTTGGTGATACTGCAAATTGCAAAGGAGTAATCTTTAGCACTAACTGAAGAAGGCAGTTACTACTATGTATAACAAAAACATACTTATTTATCCTTGTTAACGATTATTCTATGAAGATTTGCCTATGACCTTATTTTTACAAACATGGTTTATATAGCTTCAAGTCATTAAAATGTGTTATTTGATTTAAAAAAATTATAGTTGAAATGGGTTTTATAGTCATTGTTTTAATATTTATTTAAGGAAGAAATTTGATGAATAAATTTTAAAGGCAGATTAAGAAAAAAGCAAACAACTTCAAAACGATATAGTGCTAGAAGATGAAATAGGATCTTTTTTTATAGTATAAAGTTCCCGAACATGTTCAAGATTATATTTATGGAAGCTACGGTACAAACTGAAAGTATCTTCACAGAAATAATTCTTTGATAGCAAGGGGAAAAAAAATGAAAGCCTTCGCAATTTTATTTCTACAAACAAACAGAAAGAGGAAAGTCTTTGAAATTCTGTTGTTCTGACAACAGTATTAGCTGTTTTATCCAACACAGTGTTTTTAAATGCCATTAACTTACAGAAAACATCACTTTTTTCTTTTTTTTTGCACTGAATAAGTGGTGGTTAGAGTGGCGAGAGATAACCCAGCTGAATATTTTGCTGGATGAATCAGTCCTACTTGAAAGCAACTGAGAGCTCTTGGAGACTGAAATATAATAATCTCCACCAAATGGTATGGGTACTTGCTCCTTATTATGTTTCACAGTAGTCAGGGACAGAGTGTGTTAAAGCAAGAAATAAAAATTGTAACAGTATTTGGAACCTGAATATTCGTCAAGGTCCAAGTTTCAATGATAATTCTGATTTCTGTGGCAAAAAATAAATTAGAAACTCCTGAAAGACTTGAATTTTAGAAAGCTGGATGGGAGTGTCAGCATCCTGCTATAAGTGTCCTGCAGAACTCCCATGAACTGGAGACTCTATGCAAGCACTATGAATATCGAAAGCATCATGGTATGGCTAAAATATTTATTTAAAAAGGCTTATGAAGAGTGCTATTTTGGTGAACCATGCTAAAACTAAATTATAATGTAGAGCCAGCCTATCATTTGAGATTGATCTGAGCCAAAACACTCTACCTAAACTTCAAAATGTTCATAATCTCACCAGGGATCCCAAACCTCTCCCTCTTATACAAATGATTTAACCCAAACTTCAGATCTATGTGCTGACAGACAGTGAGAGAGAGTAGTTGACTGGGATGTTCTTAAGTCTGAGTCTGTAGGATGCTGAGTACTTTGCAGGTGCTGAGTACTTTGCAGGAGGTGTTGAGATTTTAAAAACCATTGACATAATTCCTTTTTGACATCTTTCAGCACTCTGGCAGGGTGGATGTGGGAGGGATGGTAGAATCAGATGCCAACATATTAAATTTCCATAACACAATAAAAACATATAAGCATGGTAGATCGAATTCATACCTTAAGTCTAAATGAGAAAAGAGTTTTGCGTGTTTCTGCCAAAAGTAAGTAGCACACTGCAAGTAAATCACATTGCTTTTACCATTTATTCTATGTACAATAAAAACAAGAACAGCTGTTCCTTGACTGCTGTTTGTAACAAATATGCACTGTTAGCTGTTATTATAGCAAAGTTTACAAGATCTGCCATGGTTTCCTTGACATTCTGTTTTTCTTGGCATTTATAAAGTCAATTAATGTTCATTCCAGTTTAAGATGTGCCAGAAAATGTCTGTTTTGAGGACTAAAAACAAGAAAACCAGCCCTGAAACCTATTTCAAAGCTCCTATGCAGTTTTTTTGTTCCCCTGAAAATGGGGAATAAAACCTTTCAGGCAAAGTTTCCTTTCATTAGATCAAGTAAGATAGCTTGTGCATTATGTATCACTGGACAAATCCTGGCTCCATTGATAACAATGAATTTTTTTCATTGAACAGAATTAAGGTTCAAATGAGGCTGGAATGAGTTCTCTGGGTAAGCAACATAGCTGTCAGCAAACATCTCTAACAGTTGCTTATGTTTATTAAGTTTCATCTCAAAATCAGTTAAATTTCTTGCCAGCAAGGTTCTGAGGACCACACATGTCTGACACATGGAAATCTGCTCATTTCCAGCCTAAATGCACTGAAAATAGCTGATACCTATTTGATCTCATACATTTTACTTTAATTGCTCTTCCTCCTCTTCAGCTCTTTCTTAATTTCTAGACTGTAGAAGCCAAGCCCTTCTTTTTTTTCAGTCTTCTCTAAATTTCTGTGATCCTTCTAGTGGTCCATTGCCCCCTTCCAGTTTGAATTAATCTTTTTTTTGCAACAAAGGTGACTTGAAATTTGCTGTTATCTCCAGGTGAGATCTCAACAACGTTTTGTACAATGGCAGCCAAACACGTTTCCTGTAGATATCCCTTTGCTTATATGGCCAGGATGACAATTATACACTCCTTCACCATTGTACCTTAATAGTTCACAGACTAAGAAAGGTAACAGACCAAGAAAGGTTTCCTTGTATTATTTGCAAATGGAATGCCTCAATGATAGTTTTATGTCCTTATACTGACAGTGTTAACTTTGTTTTCTCTTACCCCGGTGTCAACTTTGGTATGATACTCCTTCTTAGCTGAAACACTAGCAATTAGTTTCTTAATGTGGGGCAATGTGATACAAGATTTCATATCCAAGGTAATACTCTTTGCAATTAACTTTAATTATATGGCCTTATGGTCTTCCAGTATAATATTCTAAGATTTCTCTTTTATTGGCAAAGTTGACCTGCACGTTTTTAAATTCTTGGCTTTGTTCCCAAGGGTAGAGACCAGGTACATCAACTCTGTAGCTCCACTTTAGATTTGGAGTAGCTCCAGTGGCAAAGTCCATGTGATAAAAAGTACCTCCTACTATTTTTTAGCTTTGGTTATATTTTTAGCATATAAAGAAAGTAATTTGAGTGCAAGCGAGGTGTTCAAGTCTTGTTTCAGTTTTAAGAGACAACGCAGCAGCTCCTAGAATTGTAGAAAGATACTTAGGCTTTCTGAAATCCTTCTCCTGACACTGAAGCCTGTTAGTCCGGTGGGCAGTGAGCAACACAGCGTCGGGCACAGACATGCTGCACGTGGCTACATCCAAACCCTCGCTAATCAGAGGCCATTCCTCACCATTCACCATGGCAGCTACCCTCAGCCTCATCACAGCTGGGCATACAAGGGCCTCCCTGAGGGAACTGAAGGAATTCAGCTTTAAAAAAGTGCCTAGCTTGCAGCTAGGGAGGGCAGAAGGAAAACCCTACTGTGACATGTTGTCCTTGTGTGGCCCAGTCTGGCCAAGGGTCTCGCAGACCCTTGGTGTAGGTTGTGAGGCAGTGACCAACACACCCACAGCTGGGCAAGAGCAACCCTCTCCCAACAAAATAACCAACCACAACAAAAAAGAAGGAGGGGGAAGGAAGAAAGCACACACCCACTCCGAAACTACATTTCCCAGGGTGCCTCCAAAGCCACCCTCTTCCTGCCCCTCA
>NW_009724122.1:0-2667 GCF_000703405.1 Apaloderma vittatum | reverse complement strand
TCTCTGCCTCATTCCCTTTTCCCTCCTGTTTTGGGGGGAAGAGGGGGTTATAAAGCATCTGTCTGTGTTTAGTGGCCAGCCCAGCCCTAACCTGTGACAACAGGCAAAACAAGAAAAAGGCAAACTGTGCCTGAAACGATTAGCCTTTTTAAAAAAATAGATACATTTTTGGAAGTGCTTAAAAGTACCAACTGCTAAGTAATTTAAATTAATTAATATCTGAATTGTGGCAGATACCACATCGCTCTACACAAAGCAGGATACCGCTCCCCTGCCATCCTGTTACCAGGATTTCAAACCTTGCTTTGTGGCAGTTCCATTCTTGATCTTTTGCTTTAGCAACAGCAGCACTTTTTGCACCTCCTCAAATATGACGTCCACTCTTCTGTCTCCCAGTTGTGCCCAAAGTGTCTTCAAATCACCTGAAATACAAATTTCCATTTACAAGTCTGTTCAGCAACCAAGGCATCGAAAACAAGTAGCTCCTAAGTGGACTTTTCAAAGGTTCCCACTCCTCTCACTGAAAAACCAGCCAGGGCAACTGTTTTCTTTTGTAGGCTTACTTGAGAAGTCTACTCTGAAACCTAATCATGAAAGTGAAACATAAGTCAAGTGATGGAGTGGCTTCTGATGGTCCATGATGCTCCACAAGTTCCACCACTGCAGACTAAATTTGCTGTCCTTATTTCTTATCTGTTTTCAGGTATTTCAGTACATTTAGTAAGTCTGGATAGCACTGGTGGATAGATTACTTCAGAGGATGGGTGACAGAACACAATTTTTAATTTCTGGGTCATCAGTTATAATCTTGTGTAGGCCAAAAGGAAATAAACATACACTATGATGTGTTGCGATCTAAACCACCCAGTCTCCTTGGAAATGTTTCCCTAGTTCTCAGGTTGGATTGACTTGGAACTCTACCAGCAAAAACTTGGTTTTGCCCAGAGAACCAAAGACCACATATGAAGTTCAGAATACAGTATTAATTTGAAAAAAGACAGATGTCTGCATCATTAACCATTCCAGTCTTAATGCTACTATTGTCAACCCCAGCTAGGGGAACAGGGAATGAGCAGACAAGGGATGCATCTACCTTGTCAGCATTCAAAACAACCTCACCAGCTGATGACTCAGGGTGTGGACTGACATCTGGTGAGCCCATTACATCTGGAGGGACTTTCTTTTCCCTCTATAGCATTCTTGTGGCCACACATCTGTTTTTTTTCAGCACTGTGCAGGTGAATAATGCTAGAGCAAGACATAAGCAGCCAGGGCTATTTATGCCAGCTATCGGAAAAAATACTTGGGTACATGTTTCCTACAAAATGCCTGTACTGCTGCTGAATCATGTCTTACACATACACCACAAAAGGCAAAACTATCATCTTCCACTTATCATTTTTGTACCACAAGAAGTGCCAAATATATCCTACTTTCCCCTCTCCCTCCAAAAATCCCAATCATACTACCTTCAGTCTTCTCTTCCCCAGAACTGGTACGGTTCTCCACTTCAAAGCAGTCACACTGCACTGCAAGAGGTGGAGAATGGACAAGTAAGAAAAAGATCAGGTGAGAAATTAAAATGGTTGTAGCTACGTAAGTTTTTCAAAATTTGTACAAATAAATACTATAGTGAATATCAGGGGCAGCACCATGTGAGAAAGCATCGTAGTGAAAGTCACCCCACATTCAAATCGTCTCTCACGTCTTACCAAGGCCTATCTGGAAACCACTCAAATGAAATGAGGATTTTTTTTTAGCATAGGTCAATTATTATTATCCCTCAAGCATGAAGCTGTCATGAGATGACCCATATTTTGCAGCACATTCAGCTGAACCTACATAACTCCCACTTCCTATTAGCTCCACTTCTCTTTTTTTTTTTAATTACTGCTGTCAGTACAGCAGTGCCAACCAAATTAATTTATTTACAACAAAATTAAAGCTTTTTTAGGTAAAAATTACTGATTTGTTTCTTAACAGGTGCAAGATAAAGCAAGATATCTCCACTGTAATAACGCTGAGGAGAAGCAAGGCAGCATTCTTGGACCACACTGAAGATACTACATCAAAGAGAACATGAAACACACCCTTACTTATAATTTAGCTACTTAATCTTTTTTGTGCTATAACTGAAAAAAACCCAAACATTTCCACTCATTCTGGCCCAGAAATTTCATTTGGTTGGCTGCAAAGAGAGGTTAAGCGAAGACCACTGATTCCTGGAGAAGTTTTTCACAAGGCCTGCTTAATGACTGCTCAGAATGTAATTTTTGCAGCTTACTTCTTTCCTCTTCCACCTCCTGGGGCAGCTGCATGGGGGGCTGCTGCTGTGCTCGTTAGGGCGTCGAGCCCGGCTCAGGCGGGAAAGCGGTGCCGATGATCTCGCCCTCCTCCTCGCAGGGTCGGCAGGAGGAACGTGGCAAAACGGGCCGGGAGCGTCGAGCCAGCGCTTGCCCACGCCGGACATGGGGCGAACCTGGGGCAAACCTGTGGCCGGGGTGAACCTGTGGCTGGAGGGAACCTCTGGCCGGGGCCAACCTCTGGTCCAGGGCTGCCCTGGGCCACCTGCGCACCACTCGAGGCCTGTCCTGGCGCCTTCCACCGTCCTCTGGGCAACGTGTCTGGGCTCCACTGGGGACGAAGGAGAGAAAAAGATTAACGTCC
>NW_009724121.1:14464-14719 GCF_000703405.1 Apaloderma vittatum | reverse complement strand
AGGGGTGAAAATATATTTAAACTCTATGCAAAATGTTATACGTATGTGATTTATGTGGTTTTTTGGAAATATAGTGTATAAAAAAACGTATATAAAGTGTGTTAACGCACAACTAATTCAGCCGCAGCCTTAAACGTGGGGGTTTGTTTTATAAACAGCTGCTTTTTATACGAGAATCTGGCATCTCCACCCGGCCCCTGCTCGGGGCCCTGCGGGACTGGCCGGAGGCCTTAACTCCCGCAGGAGAGCCCGGGG
>NW_009724121.1:0-14433 GCF_000703405.1 Apaloderma vittatum | reverse complement strand
TCACCATCAGCCAGCTGCAGCCCCGTTACCTGAGCACAGCCACGACAGGCTCTGTGAGGCCAGGGATGATAAAGCTTTTCAGACAATGAAAGCCTGATACACGTCTACGGTTGTCATGAGGATTTCAAACGCTAATTGGGACATCTGGTACACGTTAAACTTTAAAGCAAGGGGCATACAGCTCAGTACAGAGGCATGAACACTCAGTCTTAAAATCCCAAACTCAGTAGCACCAAGGGGCAGGAGTGTGCTATTTGGGAAGTGCAGATTAGGATTAGCTAGTTGCTGTAAGGTGTCTGTCTAAATATGTGAAGTCCAAGCATATCTTTGATTAAAAAAAACCCAACACCTAAATTGGGAGGGCTGCCACAGCTGGATTATTAAATTGCCTGTCACAGGTTCTACAAAGTTAAATTAAGGCTCACCAAGCACTAACGTGGTAGATAATTCATCTAAAACAAAGGTGATTGTCAGACTGATCTTGGAATCCATGGATCTGCAGGAGTTAAACACCATGCCTTCCCTCCCTGTCAGTCCCCTTCCACAACCCATTAGCACTCCTTCCCAGTTAGTCTTGCTGTTATTAATAACCAATGTATTGCTCTGAAAGTGATTGATTATTGGACAGGGTGACAGCTATCTTCCAACAGAAAACAGCTAGTCTTGAACCTGAATCAACTGTGACTAGCTCAGAGCTATAACCTAAATCCAGTATGCAAGACTGGAAGTGCTTGATGCCATCCCAAGGCAGATAACAATTGAGGACATGGCACCTCCAAGGGGACAGATGTACAGTCAAGTAGAAGAAAGGATCCACACCTCAGACCAAAGGAGAGCACAGTATTAGAAAAAGGGACATCTTTTCCAGAAGCAAAATAGTTTGTCTGACACTTCTGTATTTCTAGTCATCAGCTCTGTATCTGGTAGTGGTTTTACTGAGGAACTTGAACTGAGAAGAGCAGTCTGCTTTTGTCAGTGAAAACACTTTTGCAGGTGAACAGTATTATTACTTAACCTCTCTCCATGCATGTTTAGACACTATGCACCTACCAGTAACAGTGGAAATGGTTTGGTATATCACTTATGTTCTTCATGTTCTAGTGAAGAGAGGACACACTCAGAAATCACACAAAAGAACTACTCTGTTGCCAGGGGAAGCATTGTCCTTCTCTGCAATATGCATTAACACCAACATAACAATATAAACATATTTAACAAAATGAAACAAGCAAAAAATGCAGTGCAACATAGAAGAGACACACAGTAGAAGAATGTGGGGGTCACGAGAATGTTTTCCTCCCACTCCTCTTCACTGGGAATGCCTGTTCTAACGTCAGCCTGCTTTGCTAGTGCTTTGAGGAATCCTCTTCTCTGAGACATCCCGGAGAGAGCATACATTCACAAAAAGAAACCTTCAAGAGCACATATAGAAAATGAACGTTAAAAATGAAAGAGGAAAAATCAAGACATAATGACTCTTTCACATTATAAGCCTTACACTAAGATTTTAAGAAAGTTGCTTGGCCCACAAATAGGACCTACCTCTTCCATTTAAGGCCTACCAATCAAATCTGTCATAATTCACTACTGCCTTAGGACTACATCATCATTCATGCTCCTTTTTAAGGGATCTTTCTTCAGTGGAACAAGGTAAGACGTATGATTGCATCTACTAAATTACCATTACGCTAGTCACAGGTTGAAGAGTTGGGTTTTCTTTTACCAATTCCTGAACACACAAGTCTTCCAAATAATTTGAAAATAGCCACACTGCTTACAGCAATCAAAACATGAAGCAAAATAATTAAAAAAATGAGATAGTCTGTGTTTTCTCAAAAAATCTGAGACAGCTAGGAGAAAGACATTCATCTCAGTGGTTGCACCAAGGAAGACTAATGCAGAAATGGATTTGTATTTTCCTTTTTAAACAAATAAACACAGAAACAAAGAAGTACATACAAATAGCCAAAGAAATATTACAGATGAGAAGGACTTCCCCCATCCTCTTCTCACAGTGTAAAACAGTCCTTTCCATGTAACAGCTAAGTCAAAAACATATGCCACTGAAAATGGAACTTCATGGACAAATTCATGACAGGATGAGGCGAGACTTGCTCAGTATCTTCAGGATGAGTGATTTGCTGTGAGGGTGTAATACAACCCACAGCTCCACGGTGATGTTTTGTAAACAATAAAACTAATGTTTCCTTCTGTGCCTTGTGGTTGCCTACAGGAGCTGCTTTTCTACCCTGCCAACAGAACATTTCACTAATTCAGAGAGCAGCACTGCTGAAGAGGCAGAGGTTGTTCTCTGCTGCTGACAAGACCTATATGTGTTTCTGAAGTCATTGCTAATAAATTCTGGATGCACTGCTTCCCAATTCTAAAACCCTTTATGCAAAGCCTGAAGAGGGAACAAATCAAAGATACTGTATGAAAAAAGCCCTGGAATTCTGGAAGATTTCATCTTCTCCATTCTTATCTAACAGAAAACAAGTAACATAACAGAGCAAGCTGATGGCCAGTAGCTCAGCTTACAATGCATTTACACACTTAAGGCTGATGGTTCATAACCTGCCCTTCGTCACCTTTACTGCCAGAGGCCTGGATGACTCTACGGCTGCCATATGAAATTCGAGAGGAAAACCCATGCTGGCACTTTTCCCGATATACCTCTCCCCTGCCTGCTGGTGGGGATGGCCAAGTTCTCAAATAGCTCAGGCCATTCCCTCTGCTGCCTAAAATAAGGAAAGGCAATGTACACAAATGCATCACTCAGTAAGGAAAGGGCAGCGATACATATAAACTATTATGTTACACCGAGCAGGTCACAAGCAATCTTGGAAGCCTAGGTTTTGTATGTCAGCCATCTAGCATAGCAGCAGCATCCCAGTTTTGTTTTAGAGATCTAGCTTCTGTACATTCATTTAAAAAATAAGGTCCTTATTACAAATGCTGCTAGTTCTCAGCTCCAGCCTCTTCACAAGGTCTCTCCTTCCAGACATCCAGCCCACTCCTGCAGCAGTCATCAACCAAACACCATTAGTTTGGTTCTGGGCAGCACACAGGCAAACAAGTCTGCAGTATCAGTGGTTAGATAATGTAGTAGTAGCTTCCATTGAAGTCAGAATACTCCTCAGAGTCCGCACTCTCAAAACCACTCATCCACAAGACGGAGTAGATAGAAGAAATGATACTGCTGTCATTGTCTGTGGCTGGTTTCACCAACACATTCTGTTTCTCTGCATTCAAAACACACAGATACAAAAGTTAGCCATGACCACTGTACCCACAACCACTAGGTTACTAGTTCTTTGAAACTTACAGACGCTTACTGTCAGGTTGCAAGGTGTGTATCAAGCTGCAGGGAGTAGGCCTTTTTGTTTTCAATTTTCAGAATTTAAAGAACAAAGAAGTTTCCTGGATGCCCTTTCCTTCTAATATAGCACAGATGAGAAAAAGACATTCTCTGTTTCTTCACAGGCACACAATTGGCAACAGAAGCAGCTAACTATTACAGTGCTTTGCCAGGTAAGAAAAAAGGAAAGAACAAAACAGGTAATGGTTGTGCAGGACACAGCCCTAACAAAACCTCCACACATTTAAGAGCGCAAGTTGTCCTACTGGTGCCCATTTTATCTTGGAAAGGCTTCTTGGGAAGCTCTGACTGAGCTTCTCAAATGGCACTTGCATCATAATTTCTCTTTCAGGTAGTTTCTTTTGAGGAACTAATGTCCAAATAGACACATGGTTATCTTCACCTCAGTTAAAATGTTTCCATCACTGAACAAAAAGACTGCACAGACTGCACCCTTCCTCCTGAAGTGTGTCATCATGAAGCTAAATGATTTCCTACTATCAGTCATTTTTATTAGAGCATCTGTCACCTATGAAGGTAGGCTACGAGCTTACTTCCTTTTTGCTCAAACAAGGGTGTAGACTACTGGTTTCCCACACAGAAATGAAGTGGGCTCCAGTGAAGGCACCACTTCATCTAATCACCATTGGCCACCTGATGAGACACTTCAGTAGTGCCAGGGGATACTCCGCAGATGCACGTATCGCCCAAAAGCAGTATCAGTTCTGCAGAGGAGAAAGCCAAGCCAGGCAGCCTCTGAGCAGTGCAGCATTTCCCAGGGGAATCAGCCTGAGTCAGTTGAAGAGGTGGTAATTCCGGGTGTGAATTAACACTGTGTAGCGATGTCCTTCTACGTCACCATGGAGAGTCCAAAATGTTTCAAAAGCACCTTTCATGAGGTAAAAGGCTTGACGTACTGCAAAATGAAGGATCATGCACTCACCTCTATGAGGGGAAAACAAGGCAATTACTCAAGGGAACACAGAAACTGAAATTTGTTAAGGGGTAGCAGGAAAAAGGCTTCTACATTTCAGCACCTAGATAACAGTATCAAGTGCTTGAGAAACAAATTTAGAATTGGGACGCAGAATAGGAATACCCCATACTGGGGTTTTACTGAAAGCCATCGTCTTGCACAGTCTTTTGGCTATAACTAGGCAAGAAGTTATGCATTTAAGCCACACTGGGTTTAGTACTACAAAAATTAACATGGCAGAGCAGCTGCCAGTTCAGCCATACGCTTACCGTGACGCATCAATGTTCCCCTCAGAGATTTCCTACACAAATCTAGCGCACAGAAGAAAATTCAGAGTTTCTCATCAGGCCCTGCTCTGCTGAGTTTTCGCAACGATGTAGTTAATAGTTTAATCAAAATGTGCCTGTTAAGTTTTTCAAGGCTCATTCTGTACAGTTTTGCTTTTATTTAGTGATATCTTTGATAAAGCATAACCTTTAGCATGGCTAAATTGGCCCCCTCGACTGTGCAATTCATACTGGAGGTTTTTTTCCAAACTTTTTATTAATTTTCATTTACAGTGTGGTAAACCTAGTTACACAACATATCTTAAAATTAACTTTCTAGTGTTTCTGCTGCCTTCCCCAAGCATCTCCTTGGTATATAGGTGCCAATGAAAGTTGTACAAAATAGATGGAATGAGAGATTGTACTCATCATGCCACATCCACCCACCTCTCACCTTTCCGCTCTCTGATAAGGGTCAGGCGATGCTCTTTCATTTCCACATCCAGTTTTTCTACCATCCTGTCAATGCAGTTATCCAGCACCAGAGAGCGTGTCTTTGATTTGATCTCCCGCCTGCAGATAGGGCATTCCACTTTACGTTTCATCCACTCGTTGATACAGTAGGAGCAGAAGCTGTGCGCACAGTTCAGAGTGACTGCCTGTGGAATTCAACACAAGGATACTTCTCTGAGCATGCTTACACAAGCGTTTGTCAAGAGAAAAAATACTGAAGTCAGAAAAACATTGTATGAACACTTCCTATAAGGGAAGGGGAGAAGCCCAAAGCCCCTTCTCTTTAGCCTTTGTAGGGGTTACACACAAAAACTTTCCCAATGCCAGAGTGCGGACAATTTTTACAAGCTGGTTAATGGAGTCACTGTAGATCACAGCAAGTCAGAAACACAGACAAAAAGAATTAATTCTCTTACAGGCTTCCCCAAACTGAAAGGAATTATGGAAAAACTCAGATACTGCAGAATAGCAGTAAATTACTAAGAAACTAGAAATTAAAATTTCAGCTAGCTCTTAAGTCATTATAACAAGGATAACACAGCCAGTTTCCTGTAGTAGAAATGAATGCAATGAAACTAAAGTTCTGGCAAAACATGAACAGAAGTAACAATCCATTCGTCAGGCACAGCACAATACTTCTAGAATCAAAGGGAAGCAGGCCAATTTCTCAGAGAAAGAGTTTATCTGAACAATATAAATGCTTCAGGCCTTGACTGAACACTGCACCTCCCTTTCTTTACTAACCTCTTCCTATATCTAAAGGAGCAGCAGTTCAAGCCTAGTCAATTTAAGGCAAGGTCCACTACAAAATTATTCTTCCCCCAGTAGGCTATTAGCAGCAGCTCAGAGCACCAGTTCAAAAACACCCAAAACTTCTGCAAGCCCATATGCGTTTTATGATTAAGCACTTATCTCTATGCAGGTAGAAATAATAAAGCTGAATTTGCTGCCCAGAAGAGTTAGGGCAGACAGAATGGATTTGTGGAGCAACCCTTACCCACAACTCACCATGAGTCTGTTTGGACTGTTAAACTAGCCAAGTGAAGAAATAAGCTTGACTATTGCTTTAATAGAACTAGGGAAAGCATCTCAAGTATTTTCTTTACTGGCACAGCTGTAACAGTTGAAATATACCTCGATAAAATGCTCCGAACAGATTGTGCACTGCAACTCATTCTCCAACACATCATTCATCTGGTTCAACACCTCTTCTTTTTGGGCTCTCACCTTTTCCTTCTCCTCCTGGTGGAAAAGTACATGTGGTCACACATCAACAAAGAGCAAGGTTTTACTCATTATAATACTGGCAGGAAGTGCAGGTACAGGGAAAGGCAATACAAGTCCATATGTCAAGTCTGTGTCTATTAAGGAGTCATATCTGTAACCTCTCTCCTCTTCTCTCCTCTTTGCAGTCACAGCAGTATTGGAAATATTCCCACCCACTGTTGAGAAGTTACAAGCAAGAACAGCAGTCATTACCAAAAGTCTCTTCAGCCTAAAGAAACTACTACCTGGATCAATCTTTTCAGAATCTCTTTCAACCTCTTCCTGACACAAGATTGGCTTAAGTCAGACCAGTTCTTTTGAGCTCTGATGTAAAGAGCAAAATGCCCAACAGACAAAATACCTCAAATATTTAAGAAAGGAAATGCAATGACATTTACCGGCAAACATTTACTGGCATTTAACTCCCCAATACTGTTTGTCTGGTATTAAACTAGGCTCCTAGGTCCCTGCTTTATCTTCTAAAAATAACAGAGAAATTCTTCCAGTTGAGGCTATACTTGAAACAGCAACAGAGTTGCAAAGATGACGTAACAAACACCACCAGAAAGCAAACAGACAGAGGTGGATAACGCGGTAAATTTTAAGGGTATGAGATGGAAGAAGATCTCCTTAATTACTTTCCACTCATCTCCTTGTGTCAAGAGCAGGAATAGAAGTGGCTTATCTCATTCGTATTTCATTTTGGTTTAGTCCTATACTTCCTTGTAGGACTGCAGGAACACTGCAGCTTTACTTGAAAGCACTTTATCTGAAAATGAAGCTGTTTGCTTCTCAAACATCCTTTTAAAAAAAAAAAAAAAAAGGGGTGTAATGAGCCCACTTCTGCACAACACACTGTTCAGGTGCTCTGGGCTTTCTTAAAGCAATGACTGTTCAAAACTAATTTACAAGCAAGGCAAGGTGTAGCCTCCCCCAGTCCCAGGAATTAAGAGCCAGCTGCCACCTCAAAATACAGTTTTTCCACTATGCGAGGCAAAGTACAGTCAAGACAAATGTTAAATGAACCATTTCCTCTGCTGAAGCATATCACATTTCTCTTATAAACGGAGAATTAAGTTATTCTTTACCTTGGTTTCTTCCAGTTCTTTATTCTTGGCTCGAATTATCTCTTCGAAATCTTTTTTACTACGGCTCAGTTCTTCCATCAAAGCACGATGCTGTAACAATACCATTCCAGAAATTATAAAAGTGCTAGTAAAAGCTATCCTAAAAAAAATACATACGCCGTAATTATTAGGTTCAACATACTCATTTCTCCTTATCTCCTCCTAAAAGACCAACACACATCTAGGTAAGTTGGGGTGTTACGGCAGTTTAGCCTTAAAATTGGAACATAGTGCCAGTTATTTATGACTCTCCCAGTGTTACAGCACTTCTCATTCGCTCAGACAGCTTACTTATTTCAGTTAGGTTTTATGGTCACCCTTCTGAGTCAAGACACGTGAATATCAAGGTGTCTTTGACACATAAGGATAACAAAAAACTGTCACTGTATGCAGGTTTACCTGAAGCTGTTCTCAGATTCGCTTTCTAAAAGGAAAAAGGCTAGGACAACTAAGAGTGTGACAATCTCTTTCAAAAACATTCCCAAACAAGAGTAAATTCCAGTTAAAGCCACGAAAACAACTACCCCAAAACAGATAACCACCAGACAGACTCATTAAAAAAAAAACAAAACAAAAAAACCCCACCAGGCCAACGACCAAATTCAAATTAAAAACAACCGTTGCAGCTAGTTAATGCTTTCAGTCCGACTAAGTGTTTTCACAGCATATATTTTTTGCTAGCCACGCAAGCAGGCCACAGTGCTCCCAACAAGAAGATTGCGATATGGCTGAAGGACTGCAGAACGCCTCTGGGAGCCTCCCTGGATGAGCAAAGCAATCCTCTATTCAAGGGCATGCCAGTGAGAAACAGATGAAGAAATGGCAAGTAGTAATTCCCACAAATCAAGGTCGGAGACCTTCTGACAGAAATTTGGTCTGTAGATGAAGATCATTCCATCTGCCCCTGAGGCAAAGTCCTCCTCTTCTACAAAGAGGCCACAAGAGTAAGAAAGATTTAAATGTCTGAGTTAACGTAGTTATACCAAACCTAAACTCCTAACTACTTGCCTCTTGCAGGACCTGGGCCAGCTGCTCCTTCAGATCCTCTTCCCCATGTTGCCACTTTACTTCCTGGAGGGGAAAGAAAAACAAACAAACAACTTGAAGAAAGCAATGGATAGAAAAATTACTACTTTGAACACTTTCTTTAGAGGATACGCTTAAAGAAACAAAACTCATTTTCAGCAAACTGAGATCTCCCACTCCAATGTTACATGTGTGTGACAGAAATTAGAGCTATCATTTGCTGTGAAGAGTTAAAATGGAAATATCATTTATAGTTACACACTTGGAACACCTCCACGTTTTTCTAACTCTAAAGGCGCCAGCATGTTCAGAGAAGCAAAGAGGTCAGAAACAGCTTAAACATGAGAAAAAGCTGCAACTCAAGTTTCTCAGCACATTCAAAGAAGTCAGATATCCCTACAGCTCCATCCGAACTTCCCACTGTGCCTCAGCACGCAACTTCCTGTATTTCTGATACAGGTATCTGGCCTTTAGCAACAGACTTTAATAATTTATCATTTACTTCCTTTAAACTCGCTACAAGATGAATTTTTATCTCCTCCAAACCAGATTTTGAGGAAACTCTGTAAATAGAAATAATTCAGTTTGTTATTTAAAACACTACTTAACATACACATAACAGCTTGAAGACCCAGATCACAAGAAAGCATGAAGAAGAAAAAAATAGAATGTCCCTCCTTCCAAAGATTGAGGCATACAATAATTCACTTGCTTGGAAAGGGAATGGATTTGCCATGCAAACTGGGCCTTAATTCAGCCATATACCAGGAGAAAAATCACACTTAAGGTGAATACTTTTCAACTTGTCCTCTCCGAAACCACAGGAGATTAAGCAGGGAATTTTTATTTTTTTTTACTTAAAACCACACTTTTTTACTAACTGAAAGGCTTTACTATCTTGCTGTAACGAACCTGTTTGTAAACCAAATTTTAAAAAATTATTTTGTGCCTTTCTCCTAGTTCCCACTGCAGCCCAATCCTTCCTGTCTCTACACTTTTTTTTTTGGTACACACACTGGGAAGCAAAATACTCCCAAGACAATTTTAACAGGAGTGATTTACACAAACGTTATTTGTGTTACTGTATGGTTAAAGCTCTTATTTTGGACCAATGTCTTATACTAGATATTCCATAAAAATTAAAAGACACGGGCTGGAAAGATTACCACCATTATACCTCTAGCTGCTGCTGCTGCTCTTTAGAGAAAGTCCTCTCCAGCTCTTCCACCTGCTGATGATGATGTTCTTGTTCCATGTACAGCTGGTCCTGCAACACCCGCAGTTCCTGCTCCATCGCCAGGATCTCCTTCTGAGCACACTTCCTGCGCGTCTGCTTCACATTCAGAACCGCTGTCTGCTTTTCCTGCACTTTGACCTTTAACTTCATTATATCTGCCAGAGTTTTCCTCAGCATTTCCAATCCAGTCCACGACTGGGTAAGACCAGAACTTTTCTGGTCCTTATGGGTGACAGATGTGGTCTTCTCGGAGTGTACAGGGCTACTAGGCACTGGACCACTATCCTCACTTGGTCCAGGAGCAGGGAGCTTGACATCCATCTTCTCTGTTAACTGTTTGGCCTCTTCTACCCTCCCCCATGATTTACTCAAAGGCTCATTACCACAGGACACTCTGTCTCTTTTGGGTCTAGAGTTCGAAGGGCCTTCTGAGCCAGATAACTCCACTTCCTCCAAACTAAATTTACGTTTAGTTCTTGAACACTTAGCTTTCCCCAGGTCACTCCTTTGGGCTAAAAAGGGTTTGATTTTCTCCCATTCCTCTTTAATTACTTCATATTCATATTCAGCAGTCTCTTTGTTTTCCAAAGGCACTCCCAACTGGATACGGTCTCCTTCAGCAATAGGATAGGCTTTTGAGGGATCCAGGCGCTGTTTGTTAAGCCAGACTCCATTTAGACTCTGCAAATGAACAGAGAATCAGCAGAACTTAATATGCAATTAGAGTCCTCTCCAAGTTATTTCTAGTAACTGTAAACATATCCAACCTCTTCAGTGCTGCAATGAGAACAAGCCACTTCTTTAAACAGAGCTTGCAATGTCCAATTTATTGGCTCATTTATTGCATTACATTATTTACCATGCATTATTCCTGCATTACAGATTTTGTGTACAAGCACTAAGAACAGCATTAATGTATGTGCTTGTGCAGAAGGAAAAGACTGAGCTCTAGGGCAAAAAAACCCACCCCGCTCCAAAGCTTCAGAAATAAGAGCTAACCAACAAAAAGAATCAAAGAAATGAAAGACTCAAAGAGTACTCAAGAACAGAGAATATTGCAGTAATTATTCTTGACAATTAATGTCACCCGAAATTCAAAAAGAAACTAGAAAACAAAAAGGAGCTTCTACTGCTTAAAGAAGAAAAGAGGCAGTTCTCCATAAATACAGGGAGAATATAAACAAGAAGGAAAATGGTCTTCTAGATATAATGTTCAAAGCAGAAAAAGGGTTTTTAAGTCAGACACTAGCTCAAGAAATAGTTATTGAAAAGAGCAAAAGTGATCTGTGCTCACGATGAACTACAGGATCATGAATAACTGACACATCTTAAAGAGACTCAATAAAACATCTTGACAAACTGGTAGCAGGGATAACGCAGAGGAAGTGTTAGTAGTTAACCTACCGTAGATGTTTCCAGTCATGCAATAACTTAAGTTTTCAAGTTTATACAAGTATTGCAACAGAGGTTTTTTTAAGAGCAGCATAATTTTAACAGTGGCCACTCCATTCCTTTCTGACTCACCTGCTGTTAACCCAAACATCTTTCAAATCAACATGACATGTTTTAACATTTTTGCTCAACCAGTGCTGCTCTAAAGCAAGTTACTGGTTTTAGAATTTTCAGCCCAAATGAGAAAGTGGAGAGACAATGCTACAAAAAACAAATTACTGAAGTCAAAGGGAGGCCTACCTGAGGACTCTTGATGGCAAATCTTCATTCTAGTCAGGTAAGGAGGACTTAGAGAAGGAACTTACTTGAACATAACAGGAAGCATTGTTATTCTAACAAGAGATTCTTGTTGTAGTTGATTACAATTAAAGCAATTGTGTCACCACATTGATGAGTATCAGCTTATCCTTTCATTAGCAGCACAAGAACATTATCCTTTAGAATACTGCCAAAATTCATCAGATTTTTCAGGAGAGTAAGAGAAAACAGGTTCAGAGACTGCAAAGTGCCTTTTGCAAGACTACAATTGTCTAAGAAGTGCTAAACCAAGAGACAAATCTACAGACAGCAATACAGTCTGCAGCCCAAATGCAGCAGACTAGAGCTTCCTGCTGCAAGCACACAACAGGCAAGACACATTCCCAAGGACCATCTATCACAGTTACACCACTTATTATATCATAAGCCTATACATTCTTGGAGGCCAAGCCAGGCATTCTCTTAATTGAATCTCAGGGTATAAGGTCTTTAATCAGCCCCTGTACCTTGTTATCCTTGACAGTCCACTGCCCTTCTGCATTTTGCTGGAAAACGCAGTGCTTACGAGAGATCATCAAGGGACAGATTTTTGACACCAGCTGGTACGTGACATCTAATCCTCGGCCCATAGTTACCTGAAAATAAAGTAGTTTAGCAACTGCAATCAGCAATGACACGGTAAATTCAATTATATGGTTTCAATTCAAGTACAGAAGAAATCTATCTCGATCTGCATCTTATATCCATTTCCAAAGAGTTCAGGATAATACTTTTTTGTGTGGTTTTGCATTTAAATTCAAGAGCAGATGGAAAACAGAAATCTACAAAGTCCAAAGTATTGTCTTTCTCTGTTAAGGAAAATATGAATGCTCTAAGGAAGGTTACAGCCTTGGTTTCATGGAAAACTGCAGTAGCAGCAAAGGAGCTCAAAGCTTCTCTCAACTCATTCATGTCCCACCTCAGTCATTACATAACTAAACATCATTTCTTCAAAACAGCATAACTGCTCATGGGTCTCAAGGTTACTTCTTACCTTCTTATTTTGCTAGTTGCATCTGTTCAGCTGCGAACAGGAAAGACGCCAAAAAAATTGCCATTAAAAAAAAAAAAAAGGCATGTGTAACCACGCCCCAAACGCACAATACTTTTCTAAGTCTCACCGTCAATCTTATGGCTCAGAAACTAAGCTCCACACAGTTCATAACCAGTAGCGAAAGTGATCCAAATAATCTGATTAGCCTCTCATAGCCTCTCATAATTTAATTGGGGACATAATTTAATCATACCATTTCACAGTATCTTATTAAATCTGATCTAATTGCAGGCTGCCATTTAAAGCATGGGTCTGCTCTCCCTCCCTTCACTGCCTCCTTTGCAAGATCTGATAATCACACACACTTTCCTAAGTCATTCATGCACAGCACAAGTTTTCAATCAGCTTATCATGTAATTAGACAACTGCATGGATCCAACATAATACAGCAGAAAAAGGAGGGCAAACATGATTCAACAGGAGCCCACAGTGAAGAAACCCAGTGAAGAATATCATAAAAGTGCACTCTGGTTTCATCCACTAGCTCAAGGCTGCCCTTTTCCCCTGCAATCCCAATAAATTTGCATCATATCTTCTAGTTCCTACAGGATCATATGGTGCAGTTAGAAAAAGTTCACGTTCTACACATTGGCCGAGAAGGTCTCACCTTGAGTTAAAGCAAGAACTCAGACCCTCACGTTACAACTAAATGCAAGGAAGCAAACTAAGATCATGGAATCATAGAATGTTCGGGGTTGGAAGGGACCTCTAGATATCATCTAGTCCAACCCCCCTGCCGGAGCAGGATCACCTAGAGCAGGCCACACAGGAATGCATCCAGGTGGGTTTTAAAAGTCTCCAGAGAAGGAGACTCCACAACCTCTCTGGGCAGCCTGTGCCAGTGCTCCATCACCCTCATGGTAAAGAAGTTTCTCGTCATGTTGAGGTGGAACTTCCTATGTTCTAACTTAAACCCATTATTATGATCGCAAAAGCAAACTTAACCACACTGGTCCCTACCTCTTACATGTTTCATATATATTTGTGTCCTGTCAACTTGGATTGCATATGTAAGTGGTACAGAGACTCAGGTGGATAAAAGACTCTGGACTTCAGGTGGATTCAGGTATAAACTCAGCTTTGCACTTGGCCCTGCAGTTCCATTTGAAATACCTAACCCATGCAAGCAATTCTCAGTGCCTGGTCGCACACATCTGCGTGGCCTCATGCACTAAAATAAGCGAGACCAAACAGGAGGTGACTCATGAAACCTCCCCTTGATCAAGTCCATTGAGCAGACCACGGCAGGGGGGCAGAGATGTTACCACTGGCCTGCTGGAGTCTGCAGCTGGCCACAGCAGTACTGGCAGACCACAGCACATCCCCACACCTCAGCAGCGCAG
Source organism: Apaloderma vittatum (assembly GCF_000703405.1). NCBI lineage: Eukaryota > Metazoa > Chordata > Aves > Trogoniformes > Trogonidae > Apaloderma > Apaloderma vittatum. Next base: position 518 of record NW_009724121.1, on the reverse strand, counting down.
TCTGGCACCGACATTCAAATCCCCAGTGAAAGCAGTTTGTGCTAACAGGCCAGCCTGTGGCCTAGTAAGCCTGCAGTACCAGGATGCCGTCAGTGCCACTGTTGCCTGTGAGTAGGACTGTAGTGCTCTGATTGTCTGCACAGCACTAACACCTTGAACAAGATTCTCTGCACAATTAACAGAGCCCTGCCCGACTTTGACCACCAGAATGGCAATCCTCCTGCAGCACCCCAGCCTCAACACACATCTTTGTCTGCTTTAGGATCCATGCGGGCTTCTCAGTGGAAAAACAAACAAACAAACAACCTAACCGCATTACGTACTGCTGACCTCGCCAAAGCATCACCCTGTTAACTAGGGTAATGATTTTCTCCCCCTCCGTTACGTTACTGTGTCACAAGAACAGCTCCTACCTAAACACGAGATCGCGTTAGCACCGGTTAAGGGCCGAACCCTCGGCAAACCAGCTTCGAACGCCCGCTCTCCGCCCTCTCGCACGTTACCGGGGCTGAGACGCG
>NW_009724120.1:0-6366 GCF_000703405.1 Apaloderma vittatum | reverse complement strand
CTGGGGGGTGGTTTTGTTGTGGTGGTTTTTTCCCTCCGGGTTGGTGGTCTCTGCGCTTCTCTCCCGACCCCCTCTCTCCCTTGCTCTGCCACCTGGCACCTAGTGCGCCTTTGTCTCTGCTCGCCTCGGTCTCTCCTGCTTTCACGGAGCTTCTGCAGAACAACTTGCAGCGCTGCCCTGCCGGGCTGGGGCTTACAAAAAGAAAATCCCTTTGGTGAGTGCTCAGACGTGGTTCGAAATGCTTCGGGACGTGTTCTCTCCTAGATTATTTATGCAAACCCGAGGACAACATTTACAACATCGACTTCACCAGGTTTAAGATTCGGGACCTTGAAACTGGAACCGTGCTGTTTGAAATCGCAAAGCCATCTGCTTCAGGTACGGCATGCTAACGTTGCGGGCAGGCTGGAGAGACTCAGAGAGCTGAGAAGTTCAATGCAGGACCCTTGTAAACCGAGCAGAAAGGTCCTTCTGTATGTCCTGGTGATTAAATTCCTCGCCTTTAAGCAGAGGACTGAGTTTACCCTTGCGAGAGACTTGTCCTGAAAATGTGAAGTGATTATTATGAACAGGGAAGTACTACCAACTGCAAACCTTGCTTTGTTGGCTGGTTATGAGGTAGAGTCTTCCATGTGATTTGGCAATTGTGAGGGGGAATATCCTGAGAAATTGAGGATAGTTTCAGCTCTGGAGCCAGCAAGGCTACGCCAGCTACCATAGCAGATCTTTTCTGTATTACTTTGTGCTAGTATGAGTCTTGGACCAGTTATTAAACCCCTTCACCTTCGGTGCCTAAGTAATAGCCAGCTTGTCCTGATACACCCGCCAGCCACTATTACCTTACATATATGCTGTTAGCAGAATAACTCTGAGCTGCTGCATTTTGTAGAGCAAGATGAAGAGGATGAAGATGACAGCAGTGAACTGGACGCTAGTGCAGGCCGCTTTGTTCGTTACCAGTTCACCCCAGCATTTCTCCGTCTCCGGACTGTTGGTGCAACGTGAGTATGAGTTCATAGAAGGAAGGGGGAATCGAGTGTTTGCAAAGTGTCGCTTGGGAGTTTGTAAAAGAATTGAATCAAAGACTACAGAGAACCCATCTTACACTACAGATATCAAAGTCTCCCTTTCTGGAATGATCTATTGGATTCTTGTATAGCCTTGGTTCCAAGGCTCTGCTTTTCCCAACAGAAGTATGTTGTCTTAGCTGTTTTTTCCTGCTTTTTGCATACAGAGTGGAATTTACAGTGGGAGAAAAGCCAGTGTCAAACTTTCGAATGATTGAGAGACATTACTTCCGAGATCGCTTGCTGAAGAACTTTGATTTTGATTTTGGCTTTTGCATCCCCAGCAGCAGGAACACATGTGAACACATTTATGAATTCCCTCAGCTCTCAGAAGACCTTAGTAAGTATCTCCTTTCCTGCAGTTATGTTTAGCTTGTGTGTGTTCATATGCTCATTTTCTCTCTCTCTCTCTACTTGCAAAAGAAGTTGTGGCTGGGATGGAGGGGTCAGGAATGGATAGATACAGGTTTCTGGTTTAAGCTATATGTAATCTTGATTAAATTACAGATTTGTGCTGCAAATTCTCCTTCTTTGAAGATGAAAGCATAAGACAACCTGTGATGTCAAGTCACAGGCTGCAAGAACTGATGAGAGTCACAGGGCTGACATGCCTGATGCCTAACGTGGAAGATAACAAACCCTGCAGAAGGGTTCTCTTGGTAGCCACGCATCTGTTTTCAGCGCTTGCTTGTTAGGGCTTGAGCCTGCTGCTTTGGAGCAGAGCTGGCTTTTCTTTTGAGATGTGTGGTTTTGAGCCTACTAAGATCTCTGCAAATATACTTTGCACAGGGTATGTTTGACCTCAGGGGGTGGATAGAGCCAGGAGCACATTGGCCCTTCTGCTGGCCCTGGGTGCGGGAGGAGGTACAGAGTTTGTCCCCACCTGCGAATGTTTGGGATGGTGTGGGGAGTGCCACTGCTTTTTCACTTGTGGGTTGCTGCCTCTGCTTACAGCTGTGATTGCTGCTCTGCTCTAGCAGTGACTCTGACACTTTCTAAGATTGTCGTGCTTGAGATTGCTCGATCTCCCTTTGTTCGCTTTTGACAGCGCTCATCCTGTGAATGGGAAGAATAGGAAGGGGCAGGCTGGAGCTTCTGAAGTGTGCTCAGCAGAGCAGTTTGCTTCTCTTACTTGTGGGGCAGAGCATCAGCCTGGTAAATCCAGTGGAGTGGCAGGGTCCTTATTACTCTGACTTTGTGGAGTCTGTCCGGTGGAGCACGTCAGGCTTTTGAATGTAATTGAGCTTTCTCTTTCACAGTCCGCCTGATGGTTGAAAATCCATACGAGACCCGCTCAGACAGCTTTTACTTTGTGGACAACAAGTTGATTATGCACAACAAGGCCGACTATGCTTACAATGGAGGACAGTAATCGTTCTATTTCCTCTGGATGCCGTGATGCTGTTTACCATTCCAGATGTCCAGGAGGGGACTGGAGTTGCTGTCTCATGCAACAAGGTTTCTTGGCAACCTTTTTCTCCTTGCGTGAGGCTGAAAACATGAAGCAAAGATGACAGCTCGTGAAAGCAAAGGAAATCTCCCTGCAACACTGCTCTGTCCGACGCTCGACGTATCCTGCCTCTCGTTCTTTGTTTCTGGTTACCTTCTGCTACTTCGATTAGGTCATAGCTCAGAAGCACTCTTAGCAAGTTCTTGCTCTTACAGTCTTTATAGTTAGGTTGCACCTTTAGTGGTTCTGATGTTTCACCTATTGGGTGACTGCCTTCTTTCAGGAGGTCAGATTGTTTGGATAAGCAATTTCTTAGCAGAAAAATTTTACCCCTTCAAGTAGCCAGTGATGCCTGAAGAGCAGATCTCTTCTTCAGTTGGATAGATCATCTCTTTAGTGCACAGTGGTTTAGTTTGTAGCGTGGCTGACGTTGCTCTTTAGGGTGCATCCCCATATTCTTCAGTGGGAAAGATAAAATAAGAGGCTAATTCGGCTTCTAAGCAATGCAGGCATCTTCCTTCTGCCTCCAGGGGTCTGAGCTGCCTCTGAGAATAGTTTAGTCTGTGTCTTGCCAGAGATTTCACTAGAGGTAATGTGACGGGGAGAAAAAGGGAGCTTTATCCAGGTTGGTCATCAAGTCAGTTTGAGAGCATTGCTGTTTGAGCTCTTGTGAGCAACTTGTTGCGTTTTGGAGCTCAGGGGTCAGCCTTAGAGCTGAAGTTAATCTCGCTATATTTAGCATTTCTCCTGCTTCCTTTTGTGTAGGAATTTTGGCTCTTGCTACAGAATGTATTGCTTTTTAGATTGACAGCACAATGCCGGTCTAGCTGGGGTGGAGGGCAAGTGTCAGTCTAGTGGTGCTGGGGCCTAGAGGAAGAAGGGAGAATGTGGAAAATCATCTGGAAAATGTGTAGGAAGCAGAGCTTCGTAGGCTTCAATGTCTCTACACTTTTAAACCTGAATGATCTGTCAGAGGTGCTGCAAGGAGAGAGATGATGGTGTTACAGGCTCAGTTGCTTTGTTTCAGTTGAGGTATCAGTAGCTAGAAGCTTCCTGGGCCAAATCACTCAGTGTTACAGAGTGGGATTCTTAAAAAATGAGAATTTACATGATTCTATTTTTAATAGCTTGAACTCCCATCACTGCTTTGCCTACTTAGCTGCTTATTTATGGTTTAGGAGGTTCCTCTGCCAAGGTACTTACTGCCAGACCAGAGGCTGTATTTCACAGCTGCGTTTGGGATCTGGCAGTAGGAAATAGCATCATGCAGTGGCAAGAGGAGACCCATGTCTTCCCAGCAGCTATGCTGGGGCCCAACTCTGACCATGCAAAATCATAACTAACATCCCTTTTCTGCCTGTTTTGCTGGCTCTCAAGACTGACCTTTTCCCTGTCCCCTCACTGGGCTAGTCAGTTGTACGTGAGTTAGGCTCTGTCTAGACGAGAGACATTTGCTAGTGTTAGTTCCATTTGTTCCTTGAAACATTTGAAACCTAACTCTGGTGGATACAGTTGGTTACCTGTTGTGTTAAGTGAGATTCAGCATAGTTTATGTTTTAGCAGGATTAAGTGGAGTGAGCATCACAGCCTGGAGCCTGTTAGTGCGTAGACAGCAATAGGAAACCACTGTCTTTACCTCACAGATTAATGGTATTAACTTTGGCGTAGAAGACCAGCTGGCATCAGGGTAAGCAGTGAGAGTATGTGGGGTGGCAGCCTTGAAAGAATCTCCAGCTCTTGGGAAGATATTTAATTATGATTAACCACATCAAATGACCTGTTCTGGGTGGAGCATTAGTCATCAACAACCACAACAAATGTCTTGGGAATGTGGAGGGGCAAGGTCTGCGTGGTTGAAAGATGAAGAACAATTCTGCTACCATCGATCCCCTCCAGCATCTCCAAAGGCACTTAGGCAATCTTATTTAGTTATTTCAGGATTAGTTAAAGCTGCTTGTAAGGTGGAGCTTGAGATGCCTCTTGCAGTGATTGTCTTCAGAAGGCCTCATGCTCTCCTGGCAAGGTTGCAAACATTTGTTTTGCTGGAAGTTACCTGTGACAAGAACTGCCTAAAAGTGTGTTTTCATCCTGAGGTGTTCTGAGGTGCTCAGGTTAGTGTCCAAAGAGCCTGCTAGTTATTCCCTGGGAAATGTTAGCATTAGCTGAGCTGAATTTATATGTGGTCTTAAATCCAGGTGCCTTTAAATGTTACTTTCATCATGTTTTCTGTATGAAGAGCAACCTCGTGCTTTTCTTATGAGCGTGATGATTCCCATCTGTTTTCTGTGTGCCACTGTCAAGATTCTTAAAAGGAAGGTGGACTGTTGCCAGAGCGAGCAGCAGAAATCGCTGTATGGGCAGGCACCAACTCGTGTGAGCTGTTTGTAGCGGTGAGGGTGCAGCTCTGCATGGTCGAGGTGTTCGTAGGGCTGTGGGTGCCATCTAGCCGCTGCTCTGCGGCTCCGCTCCTCTGACGGCAAGAGAGTGCTCTGCCAAATGTAAATGAGGTGTTTAATGTTTATAGGAAAGTGGATTCCTGTCTTTAGTCATTACTTCTGCCAGTAGCGATGGAAAAAAAAAAAAGCATCGAGCTTTCCCATTGGTGAATATGTGAGCTGTTCAGCAATAACAAAACGAAACCTGGAGGAAAGTCGGAAGACTTGCAGGCAGCAGTGGCACCCCTCAAGTTTCTAGCTGAATTGTTTGCTTCGCCAAATTAGAAGGTCTTTGCCCAAAAAGCATGCTGCAGAAAAGAAGCCCCTGCAAGAGGGCAACCCAGCACTGAAAATGTTGATTGTAATCCAAAAAGTCAGGGATTTCCAAACTCCTGTCTCCACTTCAGCCACTTCCCTAAGTTACTTTCTCTCTTAGATGTTCTCTGCGAAGTATCTTCTCTTTGTGGCAGGGATGATGTCTTTGGTAAACGTGGTTTAACAGAGCATTATCCTTATGGATTGTCTGCTCTGATGCTTTAATGATGGGTTCAAAGCTACTATCATTGGGTTCAAAGCTATCTTATCATTGTTGGGTGGAAGGTCCGTCCTAGCCAGGAGCTGAAGGCAAGGGAGATGCTTTCAGTGTCAGCTGAAGTCTGAGCGAGTGAAAAGGTTACTGTGCAGGCAGCTTCTGTTATGTGCTAAGTTGGAAAGAGAATCGGGATCATACTGTGTTCTGCTCCAGCAGCAAAAGGGACCAAACCCACATAAATCTTTCCAGTATTTGTCCTCTTCGCACCAGGACCTCTTACTTCCATTTTTGAGGCGAGTGCTTTGGATCCATGTAAGCCAGCTTCCTGGACAGCTATTTCCATGACACATTGCACCTTGTGAAGGAAGGTTGTCTTTCATTGTATGGACTGGGTACTGCTGTCCTTGTCCTCTGTTTTTGGTAGGAAATGTCTTCCTTTGTGTGTTTTCCTTAGGATTTTCAATGTCTTTTGCTGCAGAGAAACAGCAGCCTCTCTGGTGCTTGAGGGTTGAGGAAGACTAAAACAAGTGTTTAGAAGTTGGAAATGGATGAGGGAGGTGTGGAGGTGAAGAAGCAGTAAGGTCCAAGCATGGCAGCTCTGCTTGTCAGCTCTGTGTTCCACTGCACCCTCTTCACCGGTTTCCCAGCGTTTGTCTTCTGCCCCCCTGTTCTGCCTCGTCGAGCCAGTGCCTGGCCCCGTGTCAGATGTCATCAGGCCTCCGCCTCTGCCATCTCCCTGTAGCTCTGCGAGGACGAGGCCCAGGACAGCTGCCCACGGGGGTCCACCGCCTCTTCCTCTGCAGCAAAGGGCAAGAATGAACACCAGCAACCACCGCCACCACCTGCCTGGATCTCGGTGCCCTCCCAGGACACGTGTTTGTA
>NW_009724119.1:0-3398 GCF_000703405.1 Apaloderma vittatum | reverse complement strand
CCCTTCCCCAAGCCTGTAGCGTTGCGTGGCGTTGCCGTGACCAGCCCTTGCCTTCTCTTGCTCCAGCAGATACCCTTCCGAAATAACTTTCCCTCTAGGACCACTCTTCTTCTGGACAGCCTCCCCATGGTGCTGCCTCCTCACAAGGCTCCTTCAAGACAGGGCAGTACCACATCCTACCATTCACACCCAACAGCTTCATCAAGAGATTGGAAAGAGAAATCAAAGAGAAAAAAAACCAACAAAATCCACAGAGTAATTCTTGCTTTTCAGTGCAAGGAAACTGAGGGAAAAAGTATCAATTGTCTCACAGCCATGCAGAGAGATCACTCTCAGTTTTTACAGGTGGCAGGAAAAACATCACATAACATAACCTTTCTCAAAGGAAAAATATTTTAATGCACAGAAGAAATAGTAGAAAAGGGTAGGCATCTCTCCCATCTGGTATGCAGCAGTTCCACCCAGATAGTCAGGCAGTTTGAGTCACATTTCTGCGATGACTTAAGGAAAGCACTTGCATTTCAGAAGCACTAGGGTTCAAAACCCCCAGGAGCTACGTGCACTGAAAAAAAAACACATCAGAAAATCATTTCTGTGAACTGCAGAACAGAAAGTGAGACCAGCACAAGTGAAAAACATCATCTAACATTGCGTTTCACTCAAACCACACAATCGCAGAGCACCATGACTCTTCCTTATTTTCCCTTAAGTTTAGGCACAGACTTTTCACACAAGGAAACTCCACACGGACGCACCGAGGCAGCCTTCCAGATTTCACTGACACCCCACCCAAGCTGAACGGGTTGTCAGTAAATCACCCTCTAAAGAAGAGTGCATTGAAGAACGGTGCTGTAGAGATCTTCCTCCTGCTGCCCAGTTCTCAGCCATTATCTGGGAAGCATACACCACACCGTCACGAGGCCCTCCACCTTGGCACCCACCCACCCAATTTAGGGCAACACAGACACAGCCTGCTCCAGGCACTGCTTGCACCCAGCCCACCCTGCTCCAGCTTACTGCAGGAGAAACGCTTTAAAAATGGACTAAGATTTATTGTACGAAAAAGGAAAGGGAAGGAAGCAACATTCCCTTCCCAAACACATACCCCTCTTCCATGAATCCTCTGACTTTCTGCCAAGTTCAAGCTTCTTCTCGACTAGGGAGGCCTGTTCTATCAAGAGGAACCCAGAGAGGAGCTTGTAACTAGTTGAAATCTCAGAAGAGACCAAGGCAGTTCCACAGTACTTGACCACACACCAAGTCCCACTCTCCTCCTTTCATGTTCCAACAGCTGTCTGCTTGAAAAACAAGCTCATTTTGAATATTGTTTCCCTCACAGAACAGTTTTCATTCCAGTCTTTTGCGTTAACACCAAGAATTGCAGATGCCATTGTGCCACAGGAAAAAGCATTACAATATGAACTTAAAATAGAGAGGCAGTAGCGTAACTTAAAGGTTTTGAAACTCCTGCCTTCTCTGACAAGTTCGCTGCAAAGCCTGTAATGAAACACAAAGCGTGGACCCAACGTAGCATCACCAGGCATGATGATAAGTCATTAGAAACAAGAGAACTCAACGTCCAGGCTTTATACCCCTGCTGCTGCTGCTACGGCATTCTGTGTTTGCCCAGCACAGCACCCGCCTCACCGTGCTGTCAGACTAACACTGCTGCAGCAGCTCCAACCTCGGCCACTCCCAACTTCACATTAACAAAAATCCCCAACGCTAGACACCCACAGCCGCAGGTCTGCCGTACGCTGCACCCCGTACACAGCCCCTGCACGCCTGCCCAGCCTGTGTGGGGCAGTCCACAGCCAGTGGGGAGAGGGAAAGACCTGCCCTCACAGAGCAGTGGCTGGTGCGGCAGCTGTGTGTCTGCTTATCCCCCCAGGCTCCAGGAGAAAAGGGCACCCAGGAACAGCAAGCAAAGGTGACGGCAACAACAGGGCTGAAAACAGAGGGACTCACCGCTACAAACTCCCTCATCAAAGGCTGTGTTCCTGGAAGGTCCCAGTTGCCCCAGTCTACTCCTGAGGCCCCAGGGCACGCAACCCAAGCACTTTCACCAACCCCTGCTTCACAGCTTGTTTCAGCGACTCCAAAATTTCCCCTTCCAGCCCCAGTTCTGCAGCACCTGCCCAGACACCCACCTGTCCTTTACATCACCCGGATTCCTCCAGGCACCTCAACCAGCTGCCTGCAATCTGCTGCCCACCCGCTCAGCGCAAATCAAGCACCCAGGACCCACCCTAAATGCCAAGTCCTGTGCAGATGCACCCCCGCTGCCTACTACATCCAGGCAGGGCCAGTGTCCTTACACTGCATTTTCTGGTCATCTACAGATTTGCAAACAATCAACCTACGTTGTGAGCTCATTTTCAGATCTGCAAGTATCAGCATAAATGATAATGCAGAGCTAAAAGTCCTTGACAGTGACGGACATTTGTGTTTCTATTCAACGTGCACAGTTACGACGTTGGATGAGATGGCAACCCAACCACTTTCCTGTAGTCGCAGGTGCAGTGGAGAGAACAGGTTCCAAAACGGCGTGACCAGAGGGACTCCGTGTCCTCTGCACACCCCTCCAGGGTTGATACAAACTGCACTGGAACCCAATGCAAAAATGAAAAGTGCACCAACGGCTCTTCCAGCCCTTCCCACAAAGATAAGCCCCTTCCGCAGCAAAGGGGCTCCTTGAAGAGGAGGCACGTTGCCCCTCGGTGTGATCGCCCCTTCCAGAGACCTCTCGCTGCAGAGAAGAAAGGCTGAACGAGACACGAGCAGAGAAAGTTGCTGCCCGGCAGATGCTCAAAGGCACAAATAAGCTCTTATAAACCAAGATCCCCTGCAGTTGCCGGACTTAGGTTTTCTTCCACCCAGCTCTATCTTCCTGCCCACGATGTCAGAGCACGGGGGCCGCGGGTAATGTTTAAGCTCAGACAGTTACTAGTCCCATCTGAAAGCTGCAAGACAGGGGCAGAGCCCACGAGTCCCCAGCTGCTGTGTGGATGGCGCAGAAGACAGAGATTTGGGAAGCAGGGGGGAGATCTGTAAAGCTTGCAAAGCTTTACATTCCCATGAGGTCAGCCCGATGACTCGGTTTCCTTTTCGCTCGCTCGCTGCAACCCCGTTAAAAAAAGAAAAATAAATATATATACGCCTATAAAAAAAACAAAAAAACAGGAGCACTTCAAAGATTAGTCTCCAGCATGCTTAACTCCTCAAAGGCGCCGTGTTAAAGGCAGACTTGAAAAGCCCGTATTTTTATTTTTTCCTAAAAACTAAAAGAGATCCGTCCCTGTGCAGCAGAGATCACGTCCGCGTGTTTATACGAGGCAGAGAGAGACTCGGGAGCGAGAGCAGGTGGAGAAAACTGACAGAAGGAAAAAAAAAACAAA
>NW_009724118.1:6493-6831 GCF_000703405.1 Apaloderma vittatum | reverse complement strand
CGGCTGTGACCGGCCTCGGGGTCGCTGGTGTTGCCCCCTGCGTGTGTCACACGGGTCTGGTCGCGCTCATGTGTTTGTTTCTTGCCCCGTAGGTTTTTTGCTCTGACATCTCTCCGTTTGCTGTTCCTGGTTGCGTTTACCCTCTTAGTAGTAGTTTGTCTAGATAAATGGAAGTACAAAATCTGGCCTGAAATTGGAGGTAAGTTGCAACGTTTAAGTCGATACCAGCAAATCAAACACTGGTTTTAGCCCCAGAGGTAAAGGCTTGGCACCGCCTGGACTTAAATAGTTAAAATCCTGCACCTTTTGCTCTGTGGGCCTAGAAGCAGGCAGGAAAG
>NW_009724118.1:0-6438 GCF_000703405.1 Apaloderma vittatum | reverse complement strand
CTGGAGACTCCTAACCTACATAAAAAGAAGAGCTTTTCATGCTTGAGACACCGGCGTTTGTCTCGTAACCCTGAAACATCTGGTGTGTGGACTAGTGCCGGTTCTGAAGCGGTGATTCACCCTCTGAGCGTTCAGCACAAGAACAAGAGATCAAAGCGTGTGTGGAATATGTCTGGGTTTCTCCTCAGAACCTGCAATAAACCAGCTCCGTGTTTAGGAGGTAGATGAGCCCCAGCCTTGCAGTTGAGCGGAGCGTCCTTTGAAAGGAGAGGCGCCTCACGGTTGTCGATGAAGTTGGTCTTAAGCTTTCAGTAAACAGAGCAGTTCTGCCTCTCATTTGTGGTATTAATACATTCATGAATACTACCCCAGTAGCAGCCCAGGATTTCCCTGGCTCTGCGTGGACAGGCTGGTTTCGCAGCAGCATGGAAGCTCCGCATGCTCCCAGAGACGGCTCCTTAACGAACTAGCAAGTGCAGCTCCCAGCTCTCTGCTTCAGCTTGTGTCCGTGCAGTTCTTGGGAAGACATTAAACCTTTCTGGGTTTCTAGCAGCAGCTTGGCTCAGGCTCCGCAGCTGAAGTGTTCCTGCCTCTGAGGAGGCATCTGTCCTGCTCCCTCACAGCCTTCATTTCAGTTTGTCAGGGTAACTGGGACATCCCTGAGTCCCCTTTCAGATCCCTGTCTGGGTGAGAAATACGAAAAGACTTCAGTCTCTGCTGCCTCTTAGTGAGCAAGCTGTTCTTCCTTCGCCATCTGGTGTGTGCCAGGGGAGGGTGGGAGGTGGATTTTTGCTGTTACCTGTCCATGTGAGCAGAGCAGCCTCCCAGGCAACGTCCCACAAATACCGAGGAGCAACAGGGAGGCTCTTGCCATCTTGTGCTGTCACACAAACACATTCAAAATGTGTTATGGAGCGACACGTCTCTGGTCCTTAGTTACAGTTAATATCTTTTCCAAGTGTTCCCCAGCTCATTAAAGCTTTACTTAAATCCCAAGAGCTAAACATTCTCATGGCAAATTCCTTGCAACTAATGTAGTGTCTGTTCTTAATATTTTAGTGGCAAGACCTGACGAATTAGACAATGAGAGGTAGGAAACTAATTGAATCCTCTGCTGTTTGGTACTTTGCTGTAATACCTGCACGTGCTTGTACTGCTGCCTCCTTGGAGCGAGGAAGGAGGGGCTAGAAGGGAGCTGCTTAGTGGAGGGAGGATGGAGCCCTGGCCTCTCTGAAGCTGTTGTGACAAGTCCTTGACTTGCCCAGCCATTACATTATGTTTAATCTTTGCCTCCAATAATGCTTGAGCGCTGTAAAACTTCCCCTGCCGCTTCTCCCACACCTTTAAGTTAGAAGTGCTGCCCTGAAAGCAGTTCCTTTTGTATGGGCCTCTGTGGCATTTCTTGTGGAAATAACGAAGCCTTCTGAGCTTGACAGGGAATGTGTAACGAGCTTGTTCCAGGAGCTGTTACTGCATAGTTATGACCTGACTGCAGCATTAATGACGGGTTGAGAAATGCTGGGGTGTTGTCTTGCGAATGACACCGTCCTCTCTCTGGGCACACCTTCCTGCCCCCTGTGCTGCCGAGCCACGCTGGCTGCCCAGCTCTGAATCAAATCTCTTGAGCTGTTGCCAAAGGACAATTTCTTAAAATTTTTTTTTGCAAGAGGCCTGGGTACAAAAGGAATTGCTCTTCCTAACCTTCAAGCACTTGTGACTGGCAGTTAAGAGATGCTGATAGAGCTTGCCGAAGACAATGCCTCCAAAGTAACTGAACATATTAAGGTACAAGGCTGCTTGTAGACCTTGTGCTGGATTCTTGGGGGTTGTGGTTGACCAAGTAAATGCAGAAGAAGCAAATGGATTCGCTAGGTTAGCTTCTGCGCTGCCCTTTCCCTCCAGTAGCATGGAAACTAGTCTAAGCCAAAAGACTGACAGACTGGGGTTGCTGCTTCTTAGCTGCCGTGGGAGAGCGGGGACACGTTGGAACGGCGCGTGGAAGTGCTGCTTTTGGCAGGGCGGTGCGACAGGCAGGCTGCCCTCTTCTCTGGAGCTCAGGGCCTGTGGGAGAAGGAAGTGTTGAGACAAATGTTGGTTACAAGTGACTTCTGTGGTGGCATTGGTGCAGTAATGTCTCTCCCGAATTCTTCCCTTGGCTGCAGCTGGGGATATGTCCACCCGCGGCTGCTCAGCGTGCCAGAGCTCTGTCACCATTTGGCTGAAGGATGGGTGGCTGTGACCAACTTCTTAAGTAACCTGTTCATTTTCAAGAGGCAAAATCCCGGCAAGGTAAGAGTGTCCAGACCTCAGCAATAACGCGTGTGGTGTGGAGCCTCCGCTGGCATTTGGGGTGGCGTCAGCGCTGGCTGGGTGCGGTCACAGATGGGAGGTCACCACGGGAGGCCTCCCACAAGAGGGTGTCAGTGAAGTGGTGGGGAGGGGTGGAAAGCATGGACAGAGTAATCAGGTTGTGCGGGAGGGAGGAGAAAACAGGCGTCAGCTTGTTGATTGCGCTAGGGAAGGGAAATGTAGCTGCTCCTTCTGGAGGTTTCTGGCTCTTTAAGTGTCTGTCAAACTCATCTCCCTCACTGGATTTTAACAGTTTGACAGAGTATGTCAAGCTTTTTTTTTTCCCTCTGGTTTTTTTTGAGGATATGCAAAGAGGAACCTGTGATGTGGTGGTAGTGTCTTTGTCCTTTTCACCTTGAAGAGTTTGGTCTTGAGCTTCTTCCTTGCTGTCAGTGTCCCTGCTTTGGGAAGCCCCTCACGCCCCACAGCCCCCCTTGGTGCTCTGCCTGTCGCTCAGAAGCCAGATAGCTCGCATGTTTGCACGGGTCCTGGAGCGGCGTAGTGGAGCGCTAGGAAGGCTTCGCTGTCGTTAGAACTTTGAGTTAGTTTCGAATCTGCAGAGAACAAGGTGGTAAAGAACTGAGTGAATCCCCTGCTTAACCTTGGAAACTCACTGTCTCCCATATCTTCAGTTTTGCCTTCTAGTGTGTGGAGTCTTTACTTTCCTGGCTGTCCTGGGCCGGTATATCCCTGGACTCTTGCTCTCATACTTGCTGTGTAAGTAGAGCTCCGTGCCAGTACAGATTTATGAGTGAAAAGGGGCGGAGATGAGCGGGATCTGAACATCTGAAGGATGGGGCTCTTCCACTCAAAAGGAAGAAGTTTGCATGAATGGCTTTAAAATTTAAACCAATACATTCGGGCTGGAATGTGGTGGTTCTTGACCAGGACTCTAAGGTCTCTGATCCAGAGAGAACCTGGTTGAGTGCTTAGTAACTGTAGATCCGAGCACTAACAGGTTGGCCTCTCGATTTTGTTAAATTGGCGGAGGTGATGGCGCCGATCCCAACAGCCTCCTGCAGCGCTGCCCTTGGTGCTCAGGTCTCGCGTACTCTGCATGTAGTGTTCTGCTCCATAAAATGGGCGAGATGTTTGCCAAGGAGCACCCTGAACAAACTCCTAATCAGCGTTCCCACTTACCTCAGTGCTCTTCATCCTGCTGTGGCCCCTCGCTGTGTACCACAGGCTGGGGCAGCGCATGTACATGAAGCTGGAGCCAGCTCTGCAGCGGCTGGATTTCAGCGTTCGAGGCTACATGATATCAAAGCAGCGGGAGAAGCAATGTAAGTCTCTGTGCTGTGTTTCTGACCCTTCAGGCACTGATCCTTGGCACCCAAAACGGGCCACAGATCAAGCCCCCCCGATCTTGGAGCATGACAGAGCTGCGTGTGCGGCACAGCCGGCACTCCAGTGCCCTTGGCAAATACCTGCGACTGCTTCGGGAAGGAAGCAGGGCAGCTCTGCCTCCGCAGGCTTCTCCCAGTGAGCAGTTGGTGTAAGCTCCTCACCGTGCTGAGTGGCTCCGTTTCTCAGCTGCCAGAACTGCATGTTCTGTACTGCAGTTGCACTGAATAAAAACGAAGGGAAGGACTCAATGCAAGGTAGCTGCTAAATGTGTTCATCCCAGCAAAAGATTTGCAGCAGCCCAAATGAGAAATGATCACGCTGCGCAGCTCTGGAACAAAGCGTGCTGTGTTACGGTACGGCCAAGCTTGCCAGTTCAGGGCTTTTCTGCTCAGCATGAGGCTGGTCCTGTGCAGACCCGTGTCCTAGCGGCAGTAATCAGCTTTCACTCTGGTTTCTGCAGTGCGTCGCCGGTCCCTTAATCAGGAGGCTGCAGAGGACGGGAGTGACAGCGAAGAGGAGCTTGCTGCATTCTGTCCCAAGGTAACAAGATGTCTCAGAAATAGAAAAGCTCAGCTGAACAGAACAAACTTGCTGTGTTGCGTGGACGTGCTGTGCTTGGCCCCATATCCAGCATGTCGTAACTGGGTTGCAATGGAAGATTGGATGAGGATATTCTCCTTTTAGAGAGATCTCTTCCTGTTCTGTCTCTAGCTGGGCAGTAAAGTGTGCAGTGAGCCTCAGACACCAGCCTCCCATGAGGACTGGTTTTAACTGATGGCTGCTGGATCGTATGTTTTGTCTTGGGGCACAGGAATAAACACTCCAGTATTTGATGTTTTAAATTTTATCTCCTATTCCAAAGCTGGATGACTCTGTAGTTGCCAAGGAACTAACCATCTCTGACTCGGAGCACTCAGATGCTGAGGTTTCCTACACTGAAAACGGGATATTTAACCTTTCGAGGGGCCAGACTCCTCTGACAGAGGGATCTGAAGGTGAGCGGAAATGGGCAGCTCCTGGGAGGTGTGGGATGCTGAGGAGGCACCGGTGTGAGGGTTTGGAGGGAGGGAGGGCACATTGCCTTCTGTCCTCCAGGCGTAGCTCTCTGATCTCTTTCTTCCCAGCTGAGATGAGAGGCAGCTGCCTGTTGTGTCAGAGCTGAGCTTCCTTCTTGTCGCTGTAGAGCTTTAGCAGAGCGGTGACAGCTGCTCTTCAGAGGCAGATCCAGGCTGCAGGGACAGTTGTGGCACCAAGCGTGGGAGGGGGGCTCTCCTAGAAGGAGGTGTCTGGCTCAGCACCCGTGTTCCCTGCGAGTGAGCCGAGCACTGTGCAGGCATCCCGAGGAGCTGTGGGGGCGGGGGGCAAAGGAGCCTTTGGCTGGGGGGCTGATGAGGGACAGTCTGTCGCGGGGAGGTCACGGCTCAGCTCGAGTGGGCTGCGCTGCCCCTGCGCGCCGCGTGCGTAAAGCGCTTTCTCCTCTTCTAGACCTGGATGGTCACAGCGACCCAGAAGAATCTTTTGCCAGGGATCTCCCCGACTTCCCTTCCATAAACCCAGAAGCAACTGGCATCGATGATGAAGACGACACCAGCATTGGGATCCCCAGCCTGGCTTACCGCTCGCAGGCGACAGAGGATCTGCATCTCCCTTACGACCAGGAGGAACCCGGCGCGCTGCCGTCTGTGCAGAACCTGACGAACAACATCGCTGGGTTTGTCACCAGGGGGATGATCCAGCTTGCGCTGTCAGGAGCCACTCAGCCAGGCTCCTTGCGTGGTGACAATCCCCAGAGGGGCACAAAGACTTACCTGAGGGCGGCCAGCTCAGACTTGGACACTGACGCGGAAGGGGATGACTTTGAACTGCTGGATCAGTCCGAGCTGAACCAGCTGGATCCCGCGGGCTCACGGGGCCAGTAAGCGATCCCAGCGCTTCCCTCTGGTTTTCTGTTGCGCCTCGTGGAGGGGACCCTGGAAGGAGAAACCTTGCACAGATAATCTCGATCGTCTCCTGTGTGAGTATGAGTGACGTGATGGCCAGTCCTGGCTGGGAACACCACTGTGACCTGTGACTTTGTAGCCTCGCTTGGATTTTAAAATAAACTACACTGGTAATTCATAGGGAAAAGGCGTTGATGTGATAGCTCCACAATCACCCATGCGTTGCCCTGCACTGTCTGCCAGGATGCTGCTTGCTCCAGACTTCTTCACCTAAGACAATAATTCGGGTGTCTGCAGCTCGAGAGTGCTGGTCCGACCAGCTCGGCGTCGCCAAGGACGGTCCTGGAGCTGACCTTCCGGGGCTGATGTGTAACCCAGTGAACGGGATTGGTTTCTCCTCAGGCTCGGTGTCTGGGATTTAATGCCCTTCTGACTTTAAGACAACTTTTACCTGCTCCTGAAATGTGCACACAATCCAAGTCTTCTCTCCCAGCAATATCCAGCTCCAGGTGGAAACAAACCCTCGCTCCTGTTGTGGACACGGCGGCGTACGGCCGTGGCGTTTGTACTTGCGACAGCCGCCCTTCTCTGGTTCCAGCTTCCTTAGCGATGCTGTTTTGTACGAGACGCGATGGCAATAAGACATCGGCTGTGATGACTGAGTCCTGCACCACGCGTCTGCGAGTGGCAGCTGCTCTTGTCTCGCTTCCCTGCAGTAACGACTGGCGCTTGCTGACCCCCGGGGGGACGGTGTTCGGAGCGGGGAGCGGTGGGGCGGCTCTGCCCGAGGGGAAAGTCCGCA
>NW_009724117.1:1733-9121 GCF_000703405.1 Apaloderma vittatum | reverse complement strand
CTGCCTCGCTTCTCTCTTCCCGCCCCCGGGTGGGTCTGGGGGCTCTCTGGGGTCACTGGAGCTGGGTGGACCTGCTCGGTGCAGGTTTTTCCCTCTCCAAGGCACACACCACAGTTTTCGTGGCCAGAACCGGTGGTTTGTCCGTCCTTCAGCTGAGTTCTGTTGAGCTCCCTTTCACAGAGGCCGTGCTTAATCGGTTTGATTTCTCCCCTGAACGGTTTTCTGTGCTACAAGCCCGGTTAAATGCAAGGAGCCATGTCTGTCGTGCTTACAGGACCTGTGTTGGGGTCTTTGGGAAGCCCTGGCCTTGGGGCGTGCTTGTAGGATTCACATTACTTCGGGGCCTCGCTCTCCTTTGCCCTCGGCGTCGTGGCAGGGGGGGCTGGCAAGCAGTGCGGAGCAACCCTCAACCCTGGCGCTTCTAACGGTGGTGAATTGCTTCAGCCTTTGCTTTTGTTTCACGTTATGCTCTGGAAGCAGAAGGTTTCCTAGTGGTGAGCTCCTCAGAGCCCAGTTTGCCCAGCCCTGGTCAGTCAGGGAGGTTTTGGTAGCCTAAATGCCTGCAGCACCTTGGATGTGTTTCTCTTGGTGGGAGCCTTACAACGGCTCGTGCTGAAGAAGATGAATTGAGGCCCAGAATATTCATGTAAATGGGCTCATGGTTACAGCAGAGAGTTTAATGAAGGTTCTGAAGGCATTGGCCAGTCCTGAACAACTCCCTTATCCTCATTCCTAGTAGGGGAAGGCAGCAGAAAAGCTCTTTAATTTCTGATCCATCAAGTCATATAACCTCTCTCTACGGATTTTTTTATTTATTTTTTTTAAAGTTACAAAACAGTTGAACCAAACTGCTCGCAGCCTCCCGGCATGGCAGACCAGAAGCGCCTTGCCTACTCCATCATCCAGTTTCTCCATGACCAGCTGCAGAATGGGGGGCTGTCTCCGGATGCTCAGGAGAGTTTGGAAGGTTGGTGGTTGTATGCGCTTCCCTGTTCCTGCCCTGAGGTCTGCCAGCCCTACCCTTGGGGACAATTGGACACTGTCACTCTCTTCTGCCTCTCACTTGGCTGGGCTGTTCCCAACATTGAAGCTTGCTCAAGATTTGAAATTAATTTGTCTTCTTGGGGAGGTGTCTGGGCATTAGGGATGCTGATTGCTTATCTGACTTCTTGTTGTGCCTTTGGAAAGCAGATTAGCTTGAGGAGAGGATCTCCCTGGGATCACAAGCCTCTCTGACCCTGCTTTTTGTGACTTATGAGTTTTATCTTAGATGAGACGGAGTCAGAAGGCTTGTGATTTAATGCCAAATAAGAATGTCGTCATAGTAAGGAGGTGTTTTATGCTTGCAGTGTGCTTTTCCCCTTCTGCTATCAAAATGCTTTCCCACAGCACGCCCTGGAGTGCTTGTAGAGGCTTTTTCAGAGGGCTTCACTGGTAACGAGAGCACGCTGATCTTAAAAGATCTACTTAAGGAGCTTACGCTTTAGTCTTTGACTTGTATGTTTGTCCCACTGAGAGGGAGCCTGGGCACGTCTGCAGAGTGGGGGATACATTCCTGGGAGAGGCAGGAGTGGAAAGAGAGCGGGAGGAGGGTGTTGGGGGAAAGAGGGAGTTTCTTCTGGCACTTTTGGGCTGGAAAACACAGCGTGAGAGTTCTGTTACGCCGAGCTCAGCTGTGTTTTGCTGGGATTCCCCTCTGGGCTGGGAACAAGTTCCCAACCAGGAGCCAGAGGAGGGAGTTGGTTGGTGCCTGTGGCCACAGCACCTCACAGAGCAGACACCCTCTAGCAAGGAGAACGTGTGGATGTCTCCTTGCTCTTGGGCACCCACAGCTGCCAGTAAAGTCCCAGTTTGGCCAACTTCTAGCCCCAGCACCTGCTCTGGAGTCCCCTGAGGGGAGCAGGAGTAGTGGCTGACTTGATTTGGGAGCCTGATCTCCAGAGCCGAGGCTTGCCCAGCTCTGAGGATTTCATAGAATTTAAGAATATGGCCCAAATATCAAGTCTGGTCTGTGGAATTGTGTGCTTCAGGTGTTTTTGTTGGGCTTTTTTCCCCTGCTGTTACATTCAATGGTAATAAATTCATCTTTTCTGGGAGAGGGTTAATTATTTAGACGGATTGGGGAAAGCTCATTGCCTGGCTCTTCTTGTCCAGTGGCCATCCAGTGCCTGGAGACAGCATTTGGGGTCTCGATGGAAGACCAAGGCCTGGCTGTGTCCCAGACTCTTCCGGAAATATTTGAAGCTGCTGCAGGAAAGGTGAGCGGGTGCCCCGAGACACGCGCGGAGTTTCCGTTTAAGCAGCCAAAGCGCTGCTGAGCTCGGCTTGATTTCTGTGACGATGCGGCCACCTCGGAGGTGTGTGGGAGTGAAGTGTGTTGGGCTTGACGAGCCAGCGTTCGGGAAGGAGGAGGTGTCGTACATCTCCCCGGGAGTTCTTACTGCGGCGTTCTTCCTTTCCTTCTAAGGAGCCTGAACACTTCAGAACTAATTCAGAGCCCGTCACCCCCTCAGAAGATGACATAGCCGAAGCTGAACGGCTCAAAACCGAAGGTAACCTCGTCTGGAGCTGGTGTGTAGTGAGGTTGAGATGAGGATGAGGAGGGAGGCTTAATTTACGTGTCGCCTGGGGAATGCTTGGAATGGGGAAAATAAGCAAATGGGATCAGCCCTTCTGTTTCTGCTCATTTCTCTGCTTGTGCTCCAGGAGCTGTGGGTAGGTTGGCATAATTTAGCTGCTACAGAGCCCAGACAGCCGGGTCAGCGTTTTCTTTTGCATCCTAAGGAGCCTGCGCTGTGTAGAACAGCGCGTCTTCCTGTCGAGCCCTGCTCTGCACGTTAACTTCTCCCTGCTGTCTGAGAGAGCATGGTTAGAGCTGAAGCGCAATGGAGAGCTTTCTCTGAGCTGACGTGCTTTTCAGGACGACGTGGTGCTGCTTTGGGGAGGCCGTGTGCGTGCCTGAGGTGGGAGGGCAGCGGAGGGCGCTCGGCGGGGCTGGCAGGATCAGGAATTGCCAAGATGCAGGTTCCCCACCTCCCTGCTGGCAGTTGGATTGACCAGCAAGAGTTGCAAGTGGTTGGCTTCTCTCTGGTTCTGTTTTCTTAAGCAGAGCAGAGATCCGGGCCTGTTGCTCTTGTTTGTCTCCGTTTTTCAGTTGTTAACGAGCCTTTCCGCCATCATTTCAGGAAATGAACAAATGAAGGCAGAAAACTTTGAAGCTGCTGTGTGTTTCTATGGAAAAGCAATCGAGTTAAATCCATCCAACGCTGTGTATTTCTGCAACAGGTACTCATTATCTCCTTCTCCACCCTTGTACACCTGTGGGTTTATTCTTACTGCTTAGATCCAAGACTCTTGAATGGCCAAAATCTCTTTTCTATGTTTCTGCAGCCTGCTTGTTGTGTTGCTTGCTCTCTGTGAGGATTTTCTTAAGCTCATAGTGACACCCTTTCCTGTGGCTCCCGCCAGCTCTGTGCCCTGGCATCTCTAGATAGGGTGTGGGTGTGGCAGCAAACTCTACTGGGCATTTGAGGAGATAGGAGGATGCCAAGAAATACGGCCTGCTTTCAGGCAGTTAACTCGAAGTGGGACAGAGAGCCCAGGTTTGAGAGGCCGTGTCGATGATAAAGACAAAGGAGTGGAAAGAGACAAGCTGAAGGCTCGTTAGTGAGAATTATCTCTGTGGTCGTGTGTACAAAATTGGGAATGCAAGCGACTTTTCTATTCTTTCAGCAAAAGTGTTTGAAAGTTGGCAGGAAGAATATTGTTGAACAAACCAGACTTTTAGTTATCTGCTTATTGTGGGTATGTACGTTCAGCTGGCGATACGGATCACGTGCCTGCACGCGTGTTGGTGACGGCGTGAGGTGTTTCTTCGGGCAAGGGAGCTTTGCTTTAGCTGCCTGAGGCTCAGTCGCAGGAGGTTTTGGGCAGGTGCCCTGATGTCGGTATCAGTTGTGAGATCAAGGCTCGAATGAGCACGTTACGGCTTCAGAAATGGTTTCTCCTCTTACGTGAAGTTGTTATGACTAAGGTATCAAGGCGTAAGGGAAGCTGAAAGAGTTGGTCCGAGCCAGCAACTGTGGTCGCCCAGGCTCATCCTGGAAGGTTGATGAAGAGAAGTAAGAGCCCAGATTTATTTGCAGCAGGAGCGGAAAGCGGAGCTGGGTGTTTGGGTAGCAGCCTGCTCACCTAGATAAGCCCTGGATTTACGTCAGGGTTACGCTGGACTTGTGCAACAGGAGACTACGAAGAGGGAGTGGGGGTGACCTTGCTCAGAGTATTCAAACTGACAACTGTGTGTTGCGCATCTTTCTCCATCCCCCCCAGAGCTGCTGCGTACAGTAAACTAGGAAATTACGCTGGAGCAGTGAGAGACTGTGAAAGAGCTATAGGCATTGACCCAAACTACAGCAAAGCTTACGGCAGGATGGGGTAAGTAAAAGCGGGTTTTTTGTGCTAGAATTTTAATCTCCAGATGCCCCGTGGCAGTGGAGCTGTCGGTGGTGTTCTGCCCTGGAACGCCGTGAAAAAAATGTCTCTGTTTCACCTCTGCTGGGGGTGGGGGAGGATGGCAAGGGCTTATCGTGCTCTGACGTTTTGTTCTGTTTCCCCTTTAATAGCTTGGCCCTCTCCAGCTTAAATAAACACACAGAAGCTGTAGTTTACTACAAAAAAGCCCTAGAGCTGGATCCAGACAATGACACGTATAAGTCAAACCTTAAAATAGCTGAACAGAAAATGAAGGAGACTCCTAGTCCAGTAAGTTCTGAAACTAATGCTTGGGTTTTGGGGCTGAGGTCAGAGGGAGGCTTCTTCGCTGTGTGGCAGAGCCTTGGTGACCTGCAGTGTGTCGAGAATACAAAGCTTGGGTGCAGACAGGGGAGAGAGTTAAGGAGTCCTGCTGTGAATATTTCTGCTAAAATCCAGAGGGTAACTTCTCTCCACTGCTGAGCACAGTCACCTTGGGCTTGTTTGAAAGAACTGGGAAATGAGACTGATTAGAAAGGAGTGTTTTGAAAGAGCAATTTTGCCTTGAGCACCTTTCTTAATTAAAGTCACTACTCCTAAAATACAGCTTTTTTTTTCTTTTTGTAATGACCAGAAGGGCATTTTAAATGTCTTTTTGTCTTACCAAGATTGTTTTCTTAAGAAGCTGCTGACTGCACTATGATGTCCTCAATGCAGGAACATGTTAGTTTATCGCTTTGAAAGGAGTTTTAGTTTTCCAAAGGCTTCTCCAGTGCAGCAGCGACAGGGCAGATGTGTTTAATTGGGCAGTTGTGATGGTTTCATACATGGCTTAAAGGCCAGATTCTGATGATGCTGGGAGTAAAGTATTAATAGTCGTTGTAATGTACATCGGGGAGTGAGAAGATGTCTCCATCCACGTGTGGTTTCTTTATTCTTGCAGACCGGAGGCCCGGGAGGATTTGATTTAGCTGGCTTGCTCAACAACCCCGGCTTCATGAGCATGGTAAAGCTGGAGGGAGCTCCCCCACCAGCCCACACCTCCGCCTGGCTGGGAGGAACCGCGGCAGCGCGTGGCCTCGGGGGTTTCCCTGCCCCTTGAGCACCTTTTGTTTCCGTTTCATTTCTCGGTTTCGGTGTTGCTGTGTGGAGAGTGCTTGTATCTCAAAGGAGGAGTCCGTGACTTTACTCACAGGCTTCTTGCGACGCGCTGGGTGTGGAGGGGCTGCGTTACCAGCCTTGCCTTGCGTGTCGCGCTGCGCTTCTCTCGGCTATTTTTGTCCTATTGATCTGTTGCAAAGCGTTTCTGCCTCTGCTTTGTAGTTGAATGCACAACACCTGCATGCCTACCGAGACATTTTGGGCTAAACAGGCTGTCATTTTTATTTCTTTTTTTTCTTCTCCCCTCTTTAAATAGGCATCTAACCTAATGAACAACCCACAAGTACAGCAGCTGTAAGTTTGATCCTATCTTGTGTTGTTTCTTTGAGGCTGTTTGTGTGGAATGGAACTGGTGGGAGGGTGCTCAGGCCAGGAGAGTGAAGGGCAACCTCTAAACAGGGCTGGTTGTCCAAGCTCACGTTTATTTAGAGTAGTCTGAACTGGGATGAGGAGAGATCTCAGTACAGAAGGGAGGCAGGCTAGATCGTGGCGCTGGAATGTAATATTTATTAAACTCTGCAGTTTAATGTTAGTTACTTTTTTGCAGTTAATGAACAGAAAGTTGTTGTGGACGATTCTCCTTGCAGATAACTTCCCAATCTGTGTGAGAGAGCGTACCCATTAGGCTGGCATTCCCTTCCTAGTATAAACCAAATTTTCTGGTGTGGATGTTTATTTTTTTCCTGCTCTGAGCACTGCCTGTCGCTTTTGCAGCATGTCTGGGATGATTTCTGGTGGCCACAATGCCATGGGAGCAACAGGCGCCAGCCCCTCCACGAACGACCTTGCGAGCCTCATACAAGCGTGAGTAGAGCACTGGGTGCTTCCTGCTGCCTTGGTCATAAAGATTTTTTTCTGACTAGAAATGGAACCTTAATTTACCAGTTGAGGAAGGCTTAAACGCTGGGTGAAGTAGTGCCTCTCCCAGGCATGGGAACCGCTCGTCAGAGTGACGGGGCTGTTGCTTGTTCTCCCTCAGGGGCCAGCAGTTCGCTCAGCAGATGCAGCAGCAGAACCCCGAACTAATAGAGCAGCTACGGAGCCAGATTTTTTTTCTGACTAGAAATGGAACCTTAATTTACCAGTTGAGGAAGGCTTAAACGCTGGGTGAAGTAGTGCCTCTCCCAGGCATGGGAACCGCTCGTCAGAGTGACGGGGCTGTTGCTTGTTCTCCCTCAGGGGCCAGCAGTTCGCTCAGCAGATGCAGCAGCAGAACCCCGAACTAATAGAGCAGCTACGGAGCCAGATTAGGAGTCGAACTCCAAGTGCCAGCAATGAGGATCAGCAGGATACTCCAGGTGAGGCCGGGGCCGGGAGCGCTGCTGCGCTCAGCTGAGAGGGGGTTGATGTGTTTGGCTGCAAGATTTTTGTCTTGTGCCGAAATTTAGGCACTTGGTGTGTCTCCCCTGGGTACAGACAGGGTTCTCTGCCTCAGCGCTGCTGGACTGTGCCTCGGGTGCAAGGCTCAGCCCTGAGGAGTGGTGAATAAGAGCTTCCCTCACACACTGTGAGACTGACAAGCGAGTTTCGTTACCCGGTGTTCACGGTGGTTAAAGGGACACTCGTTTTCTTAAAGATTGAATTTGCCAATGTCTTGTCTTCCTGTCTCTGCAGCGCAGTCCCTGGGAACTATGTTCTTTGCTTTAAAAACTGGAAGCCATGTGTGTGTTGCCATTTCTTGAGTTGGAAGTGTCCAAGAGGGGGAAAAAAATAATGGAAAAACAAAGTACTTTATCTGACCTGCATGTTAAAGACAG
>NW_009724117.1:372-1694 GCF_000703405.1 Apaloderma vittatum | reverse complement strand
CTCCGTCCCTGCTCCTCCCTCTCAGCCTTTCCATTAGTCTTTTTTTCTTCTGGAAGATCCAACGAGCTGAACCAGCATCGACAGTCTTTCTAAAGAAACTCGGAAAATTAACGGCACTGTTACATTTCTATGTTATTTGCTACATGGGAATTTTTTTAACCCGTTTTTGAAGAACGATGCACTCGTCACTACAGGACGTCTTTACTTTCCTGCCCACGTGCCACTTCAGAGAAGTGCTCAAGTCCTACCTAACCCCCGTCCTGCCCCCTTCAATCTTCCTGCCAGTTACGAGACGATAGTGTTCGAGCACTCTGGGGATCTTCTTCTTGCCTCCAGGAACAGGGTTTCTGTTGATTCGATTCTCATTCAGGTCTGTAGCGACATTGCCAGTGTTGTTAACGCCCGGGAGCTGGGTGCTCGCCTCTCTAAGGTCAGTGTAAATGTGTCAGGGCGGGGTTGGGACTGCCCAGGAGGAACGTGCCCGTGTGCAGCTGCTCCTCCCGCGCGTTTTTTCCTGTGCGTTTCTTGGGGTTCTTGCCCCAGTCCTGACAAAATTTGTCTCGTGTTTAGTGATTATGGAATGATCCAATCTGTGAACTAGTCGGGTGGACAGTAAGAAAGATAGGATGTTTTTGATGTTTAAAAGGTTTGATTTCTTTTTTTATTTTATTTTTTTTTTCTGCTTTTTTAATCTGTCTCTTATGCATGTTAAGTAATCAGCCTGGTTGACTGTGCTAATGGTAGGGATAGAGGGCGCCTGAGTAGAGAGCAGGAGAAATAAAACTGCTGCTCGGATAGTCAGAAGTCACGCGGCTGCTGGTTCAACACGGGGACCTGCGAGGAGCGGGTAGAGCGCGTGAGATGAGGGGAAAAGCTCCTGGAGCCAGCTCGAGCCACCCCTCTCGTTACCTGGGTCCTCCCTTGGGTGAGCAGGAAGCTCTGGCCAGTTCCCCTAGAAGTCAACGAGTCAAGGCCAGAGGCTTTGGTATCGGCCTCAGAATCGGTTTTGAGGTAGTTCTTCGGTTGTGGTGGGGAAGGCACGTTCACGGCCTGGCTGCTGGGCCAAAAGCGTCCGGTCTGAGGGTGGGGAGGCGCGAGATGGAAAAAGCCCTTTCAGGAGACCCGGTGGTGTGAGCGAGCAGGTGTATTTGAAGATTAACACCAAGGAAAAAACAAACAAAACCCGATTTGTAAATGCTCCATAAAGTAATACGTGGTTAATGTAACTTGTGAAGAATAAAATATTTGGACACTTTCTTTGTTATCCCTCTCGCCCAGATGACTGAAGCGAGACTCGTGGTGGGCTCGGGGGGGCGGGGCTC
>NW_009724117.1:0-252 GCF_000703405.1 Apaloderma vittatum | reverse complement strand
GCCTGCCTCCCCTGCTCCCTTTAAATCCTCTCCCGCTGGTTTTTGTGCTGAAGAAGTTCTGGACCGCAGGACGGTGTGAAAAGAAAAACTTCAGGAGTCGTCCAGAAAGAGGAAACTGCAGGCACCTTCTCCCTTTTCAGATTATTTTAGTGCTGTTTCTTTTCCTTGTCCTGCTTGTTCTTTTGCAGCTGTAGGTCTAGTTCCTTGTGTCTCTGGGTGGTTTTTCTTTTTGTGCCACCAGCTTGGAAATGG
>NW_009724116.1:345-589 GCF_000703405.1 Apaloderma vittatum | reverse complement strand
CTCCCCAAAAAGGAGGGGGTGCAGCTGCCTCCAGCTCCTCGAGGGAACACGGCGCTGTTGGTCACCATGCTCGACCCTGAGATGCCACCACCTCCATGCTCTGGATGCTCGGTGGTGCAGTTACTGCCTCATTTTCTTTCTTTTTTTTTTACTCTCCCCCAGGACATCTCATGTGAGTAACTCCAGGCCAGCAGGGAGGCACGTGACGGAGAATTATTTTTCTGCTGAGCAAAAGCCAAGCTGT
>NW_009724116.1:0-233 GCF_000703405.1 Apaloderma vittatum | reverse complement strand
CGACGGTACGAGCTTGCTGCTGGCGTGGGCTTGGCTGGGACAAGGCTGGTCAAGGACTACCTTGGGGTTTTGGGGTACAGCAGTGGGGGATGAAGGTTGCGGGAGCAGCATCGACAAGCAGGACGCGCCTTTATATACATATATATTTTTAAACTTAGAAAAACTTAAGAAAATAAATCTGTTGATGACCACGTGCCACAAAACAACGGGTCAGCAGCCTTGGGCTGGGTTGG
>NW_009724115.1:338-952 GCF_000703405.1 Apaloderma vittatum | reverse complement strand
CCCCGTCACTAGCACACGTATCCTGCGAGCTGCTGCTCCCCACAGGAATGGAAAACGTGTGGGCTCCTGAAACGAGACGCGAGCAGCCCCCGAGTTTCAGCGTTGGTCAGATATTTGCTGAGTGCCGTTAAATCCTCACACCTGGGTTTTTATATCAGCGAGCTCCGAGTTTTCTCGGTGTAAATGAAAAGACTAAACCACACGAAACCGCTTGTACGTCGCGGTGTTTGCGCGTGAGGAGTTCATCAGGCAAAAGTCAAAGTCGTCACCTCATTTAACCAAAACCACCGTTGTCTTGTTGTGCCGAGGAGGGTTCTGTTTGCTCGCCCACTGACAGTGACTCTTTCATCACCATATGTTTTTCTCTTTTCTTTTTTTTTCTTTTTGTTTTTCTTTTCTGACAGCTCTGTCATGGTCCTTGCTTATACAGCTTCTCCTCTTCCCTGTCTAACATTTCCCTCAATACTATAGCCAAAAGTGGTATGTTCATTTTTCTTACATCTATTTCTTTTTTCTTTTAATGTCGTGCTTTCCTCACTTGCTCGTTTCCCTCCTTGGTGCATTTATCTTTGTTTCTAATGATTCGCTTGCTCAGGGCATCACGAGAAAAAGGC
>NW_009724115.1:0-248 GCF_000703405.1 Apaloderma vittatum | reverse complement strand
CCTTCCCGCGGCAAAATCCCGGCGGCAGCACCAAGATCCCTCCTGGCACCGGCCTTGGCTTGGCCACGCGCTGCCCAGTGCCCTGCTCTGCCTTTGGCCGGAGGCTGCCAGCGCCCGCTTCCTCTCTGCTTTGCTCCTTTTTTTCTCTCCTTTATTTCTCCTTTTTTTCTCTCCTTCCTTTCTCTCCCTCCTTTCTTTTTTCCTCCTTTTTTTCCTCCTTTTTTTTCTCCTCTTTTCCTCCTTCCCCC
>NW_009724114.1:1439-1816 GCF_000703405.1 Apaloderma vittatum | reverse complement strand
AGATTTTGAGAGTTCATTGCCGGGCAGCGAGGACGATCGCCAACCAGGCCGTGCCCTTCAGTGCCTGCACCATGCTGCTGGACTCCGAGGTCTACAACATGCCTCTAGAAAATCAGGTCAGTGCCTTGTTTTGGCGGTGAAAAAGTATCTCCAGAGGTGCTGCACGGGGTCCTGAGGGAGACGGTGCTTTTCTGGGCCGAGGGAGGGAGGGGTGCGGGCAGGAGGTACTAACGCTCTCGCTGCTCAGGTGCCTGTCGCCCGCCGCGGCGCGCAGATGCAGGACACGCTGCAGGAACCCTCCCCAGGACGTGCCCCGGTTGCCTAATCAGACTCAGTGTCTGGCGTCGCGCGTTCTGGGATACCCGACGTGTGTGCGG
>NW_009724114.1:708-1397 GCF_000703405.1 Apaloderma vittatum | reverse complement strand
CTCTTTAGGAGCGGAGCTGACTCGCGTTTATCAGCGAGTCAGAGGACCCTCTGCCCTTCTTCTTGGTCAGGATCGTCGGCGCACTTGAAAGGTTTATTTTACTGCACTTGGGGGTGTCTTACCCTGCTGGAGGAAGGGGAAAGAGCCCTTTGATTGATTTGTGTCTGAATCATGGCTGCAATCCTGCGCTGCTGCATTGCATGAGGGATCCTGCACAGGGACGGGATCCTGGAATCAATTTGCAACCTGGCGCATTGATCCGGGATTTATCCCCTCGGCATTTCCCAGCCAAGTGTCCGGGCTTCTCCAGAGAAAACGTTGGGCATGAGCCAAAGGAGACGGGTGCTGTGATGGGCTGACACGGACAGATTCACTGCAGAGGAGCCAAAAACGGGGAGAGCGTGGGCATCTCTGTCCGAGGCTGAAGCCCCTGCAGCGTGCTCTGTCCTCCCTCCCCGCAGGCACCTTTCTTGTTTCTGAGGCGTGTGCGTCCAAAGAGGGGTTTGAACGTGGCCTGTTAGACCCGTGACCGCTCCGAGTAAGCAAACAAACAAGCAAAACCTACCCTCTAACTCCCTTTCGCTGTCTTTTGCTTAGGGAGACGAAAACAAGTCGGTCAGAGACCGTTTCAACGCGCGGCAGTTCATCTCCTGGTTGCAAGACGTCGACGACAAGTACGACCGGATGAA
>NW_009724114.1:349-677 GCF_000703405.1 Apaloderma vittatum | reverse complement strand
AGGCCCCCCCTGCCGCTCTGCTCCCCTGGAGCGGTCCCGGCTCTTGCCGGAGCTTGGAAGCTGCTGTTGTGGTTTCCAAAACTCTGCCGTGCCTGATCCCGGGGTAGCGTTACGCGATGGGGGATGCTCCCGCAGCAGAGGAGTGGGAGCCTCTGCCGGTTCCAGAAATGGGGGAGACAGCGTTCTGCTGTCTGACTCTTACTCGTGCCAAAGATCTGGAACTTTCTTGATCTGTTAAACCCTCGGGGGCTGCTCCTCGCCCGCAACACGCGTTGCAGCAATCGCAAAACCAGTGGCAAACTTGAAGGCAGACATGCCGAGCCCAGGT
>NW_009724114.1:0-220 GCF_000703405.1 Apaloderma vittatum | reverse complement strand
CCAGACGTGCCTGCTCATGCGACAGCAACACGAAGCTGCCGCCTTGAACGCGGTGCAAAGGATGGAGTGGCAGCTGAAGGTGCAGGAGCTGGACCCCGCGGGGCACAAATCCCTCTGCGTGAACGAGGTGCCCTCGTTCTATGTGCCAATGGTCGACGTGAACGATGACTTTGTGCTCTTGCCGGCATGACAGTTCCAAACCGGGAGACATCACCGAAAA
>NW_009724113.1:9067-9330 GCF_000703405.1 Apaloderma vittatum | reverse complement strand
GGCCCTTCCCCGCCTCACGCGGAGTGCCGGCGACAGCTGCAGCCAACGGCGTGTCATGAGGTACCTGCTGAGCCGACGTAAAGGTTGTTCCCTCCTCGTGTTTGAGGCTAGAAATAAATTAAAAGAGAAGATGTCTGAACGAGGCTGTCTCCTCTTCTCACGCAGGCACGTGTGCCCAGCTGGGTTTCCCACCTGGAGCGCCCAGCATATGGGTAACCAGCATTATTAGCCTTTTCCAGCGATTTACAGGAATTACTGAAACC
>NW_009724113.1:0-9056 GCF_000703405.1 Apaloderma vittatum | reverse complement strand
GGCTGACCTGAGGTAATTTTGACTAATGAGGTGGAAAGCTAAGTAGTTCAAAGCTAGAACGTATAAAAAAAACCTCTCCAAATTTATCACGGACACCCTAATGGAAAGGCAGCATGACTGGCCTTTCTTACATCTCCACATCACTTAAGCTTTCACCCTGACTTTTAAAATCTCATTTCTCTTACCCATTCAGCCAATGTGCTGAGGCAAACACCAAAGCCAGCATGGGGCTGGACTCCTCAGCTAGAGCAGTGAGCCTTCCAGAGGGACTATTCACCAAAATTTCAGTGCTATCTATTAGTGCTCACGTTTTCATTAGCAAACCTTTCCACAAATATTAGCATGTAATTTCTTCTATGTAGATGCTACACATGCAAAAACATAGCCAGAAATTTGTTAAGTAGGCTGAGTCTGCAGCCAAACACCACAAAGACGTTTCTCTAGAGTGTTCTATGTCTGCTTGCAGTTAACTCACCCCCCACCAGTCCCATATTTGGGTTTTCTAAAAAATCAATGTCTTCAGGCAGAATTCTATGTGAGAAACAACATTTAACTAACCAAAAAAGATGAACTTAACTTATCTTATCAACAGATAAAGGCAAGTTAACTGTGACTTTACAATAAAAAACAAAATAATAATTTTATTTGTGCTCTCCACTAGGCAATTCCCCCCAACATACCACTCCATGTCCTAGCAGTAATGCAGCATAAACTAAGTTGTTTACATGTTTGGATCTCAAGACTAGAGGGAGGTTAAAATAGATCAAGGCCTAGAAAGAAAAATAAAATTGCTGTTCAAAGACACATCAGTCAACTAGAGTAACAACCATTCAGTTCGCAACAAAAGTATTCATAAATCAGAAAACTTCCACTATCATAGGGAACAGGAACACAATGGACAAAATTTCATCATTTGCTTTGACCATATAACATGTTAAATCGAACACTTGCCTTTACAGGGATCATATAGTTCATGAGTGTGGAATCAGCACCATTTTGTTTTGAAAGAGGAGGATTCTACAGAAAGAGCAGCAAAATGCAATATGGACTGAAGATCTATTGTCATTTGCTGCCATCTGTCAGCAGTGAAGAGCAAGACAGGTAAAAAATAAATTTACAGTAGCAGCCTACTTACATTATAAAGCATTGTAACTCAAGCCTTGAAACCAAATTTTATTCTGATAGTCATTACACTCTGCTATCTGCACATTCTAGTACTGGCAGTGGCAATCTTTATTCTATCAAGAGAATCTTTGACCTTTCAAGTGAATTTTCTTGACGTCACTCACTCAGGTCTCCTCGTAAAAACTTTTTCCCTGTGAGGGTGACAGAGCCCTGGCACAGGCTGCCCAGGGAGGTTGTGGAGTCTCCTTCTCTGGAGACATTCAAACCCCGCCTGGATGTGTACCTGTGCGATCTACTGTAGGTGATCCTGCTCTGGCAGGGGGGCTGGACTAGATGATCTTTTGAGGTCCCTTCCAGCCCTTAATAGTCTGTGACTCTGCATCTCCACCGGCTCGTTCTCACAATGGAGTCAATTCCTGTCACTGTCTTGGAAAGCTTCCTCACTCAGAGACTGTTGCCTTTTTATTGGAAAAGTCAGATTAAGATTATTTTTTTATAATTTGTCACAAGAACATCCTTCCGCTTCTACACAAGTCTGAGTTTCTCATTATTTCGAAGGTTGTATTAAATTATCTCTAAGTCCCTTCCAGTCTAGGCCATTCTATGCTTCTATGATTTCATGGCAAGTAGCAGAGTTACCATGCAGAGCCTGAAGAACTCTGGAAGATAATACCATGAAACATAGTATTTTACAGTTCAAGTATTCAATATCAATAATCAGACAGTATTCAAATACATTAATTAGCATGAGAAGTTCAGCATATATGATCAAGAAATATAGACTGTAGGAAATCAGTGAAATTCTGATTACCCCTCCCCACTTTCAGCTTTTTATTCTAGGGCACTATTCTAAGCCTAAGAAGAATCAGCTAATTGCACTTCCTAAAGCTACAGCCAGTTGTAAAAAAATGCTAAACATGTACATCTGTTAAGGCATAAGATATATTCCTTGATTATACTGCACAGGAATTCAAATTATTACGAACATTTCTGCAATGAACAAGTTTTTGGTTTTTGCACCTTTAGGATGAGCTTAAGAATGAATAAAAAGTCTAATACCATAACACCTAGAGATAAAACACAGAGCCTTTCCTACTGCTGCCAGCCTAGCTTTTACCACATGTTGGATTCAGTTTGCTACTCACTAAATAAGGGTCACCTTTTTCATTACTAAAACAAAGCAGCAACAGTCACAATTAATACCTGAGTGAGAAATTCCAGTCTGCAGTGAATTCCAGGGATGACCATTATGATGCCAGTTTGCTCAGGCCTTTCCTATACTCCCAGCAGTTGCTTTTTTAATACTCATCTCCTGTCTCACCATATTAATTTCACTTACTGTTTTCTGATCAGTACATTTCCTCATTAATTCAGGTATGTGCTAGCCAGCTTTTACTTGTCTGTCTCTCTCAGAAGACACTGTTTTGCGTTCTCACTTGTGATATACAGATTGACTTTCACTCCCAGCATAGTTTTATCTAGTAACAACTGTTATTGCAACTAAGCTTGTACAGAAGAGCTTCTGTATTCTGAAAGGTGCTTTACTTGGCAAGCTTTTCGCTAACAGTGAGGACTGTATTGCAGATAGGTCTAGTTTTGTCACTAGGTCATCTGCCTTTCTTCTGAACTGGAGCACAGTGAAATTCTTACACTACCTCATTTTTAATCATAGCATAAAGAAAGGGTATAGTAAAGAATGTCATTACTGAAAAACACCTGTCCATGATTGCATTTCTCCTTTCCTGCTATCTTTTTTCAGAGTTTCTTGAACAATCTACAACCTATTAACATTTCTGAATTTTCTGTGGAATTAGGCCCTCTCTCTCAGCCATCAGTTTGCTAGCTGATATCCTTAGCTATGCATTTTCTTTAGAATTTTTAATATTTGTGCATCTGTTTTATCACTCTCTTTATCTGAATCAAACACTAAAACTGATTCACCTGCAAACAGCCCCCAGCTGATATGGGTGAGTGGTTTCCCAAAGGATACCAAAGCCTCTAGATAAAAGAAGCTGCTGCAGCTGTTGCCTGGTTATTACTGTTACCTAGGGAGCACCAAGTACCCGGGAAGAAGGTTAGAATCTGTGTAAGTTTAGTTTTTCTTTTCTAGCTTCTTTCTTTTTTTTTTTTTTTTTTGTCAAATGTATATCAGATATACGTATGTGCAGTGCATATCATTCTCTCCTATCCTTTAAAATACTGCTCTGCCCTTCTTTTTGTTAATTTTTCAAATAGCCTTCCTCTTTCTCTTGTTCCTTTATCACATTTTTTCTTCTAAATTGTATTTGCTCTTATTGCTGTATTTCTCAATAAAAATATGGTTTCCAGCTTTATAGACTGTACTTCAAAATTGTACAAGCTTATTCAGGGTCTTTATTTTGCTGTTCTTACTTACATCATATCTAAATAGACCAGAAACTCTTTGAAGGCTTGATGATGACCAATTGGGGAAATAAGAGATGGGCTCACTTCATTGCATTTTTTCCTCTTTTCTGTAGTTCCCTGGCATCTGGATGTAAGTTAACAAGCCAAAACCAAAGTAATGTTTGGCAAAAATGAAATTTTATGTTAAAATACAACAATGTAAGAGGGAACTGTTTTCTTTAGCTGCATCAAAAATGAAAAATTATTCTGTACTGCAGAACTTGGAATTCAAGCATATAGATTCCATAAAATCTTTGGGATGATCTTTGATCTTTGGGAAAATCTTTGATCTACCTGGTTAGTTATATTGTAATTATTACTGTGTAAACTAGAGAAAGAGGTACTGTATTCAGCTTTGAAAGAGGTTTTGATCACTTTTCTTGAAAAATAAAAAAGAAAGATTATTGAAGTAATAACACGTGGACACAAATAATAATTGCAAAGATATTTACTTGGTGTCTGACTGATTGAGTACATTACAGATGAATTTACAGTAAACCCACGGCACAGGCAGCTTACAACACTCTTCTTCTGATCCATTATAATGCAAGATCCAAATGCAGCAATCTGATCTGTGTGGGAGGACCTGCACACCTGTGCAGGGGCCCACTTAAGCAAGCGGGGTGTTGTGCAGAGGAAGGGTCATGCCTACACAGATCAGATTGCAGGACTGCAGCCAAACTTTGTGTGGATGGGACCTAAATTTGTCCCTCTCGTGCTCTAAGATCCCGGATTGCTTACATAAAGTACCCTAAGTTATATGGTGACAGGGGCAAAATTGTGAACCCATCATTTTACTGTGGCTAGAATGTATTGGATAGGTTTTGTGTTACTTTTTGTTTTTTCAAACAATTATTCTGAGAGAGCCTATGTGTAGAAGAACCATGTCGACCAGCAAATTGCACTGAAGACTTTTTGTTTTATTAAAGCCCTAATTCACTATAATCTGTTTCCATCTCGGGCATGAAGACCTATCAACTGTGGTTTTTTCCAAAGTTCTTTTGCTTGTGATCTTATACACAGCTCTATACTTTTCTGTGATTTCATATACAGATACAAATATTTGATGAAACTAAACTTCCACTTTTCAACTTTTTTTTGTTGTTGCTTTGTCAAAGTCCTTGGTTTTCTTAACACTCCTCCACATAAATATCTAAAGCAATGAACGAGTAAACCTTCACCAACATAACCACATGAAAATAAAGTTCAGATTTTTCTTTTGAAATTAAGCTTTTAAAAGTATTTTCACTGATATGTAAAAAGAAAGAATCTTAAGGTAAATCAGTTCTACTTAGTAGTAGTAAAAACTTTTATCTGGAAACATAGTGAGGAATTAAAATAATAAGTAAAAATAAATGTTTAGTATGAGGAACTCAGTCCTGAAGACTTGCGTTATCATTTCAAAGTTCTCTTAAATTGTAAAGTGCTAGTAAATTAAACACGAGAATATGAACTGATGTATCCTATAGCAAAAAAATCACCATAAGCAAATGATGGTTATACCATTGAGTTCTAAAGCATAAGAATCAGAGGATGCAATCTGGGGTTACGTTTTTCAGTCCTATGCTGGCATGATGGATCAACTAAACAGAAACCCACCTACTATTATGGATTTAAGTTCACTGGGTATAATTTCATTACAGAAGAGAAGTAGCATTTGATGTTACAAGCAGTTTGTGAACAAAGGAACAATTTAACCATACCATTTTAATTTTGTGAATCCAGATCCAGGAGTTTTATCAAATTAGATTAGATCCTGAACTAACAAACGCGTAAAAGCAATATTATTTAGGAGAAAGTCTATTCTTCACACAACAGAATGTTAAAACTCTTCAGGCCACTCTTTTGATGTTGTCCTGGCAGTCTATATTTTACCTGGATTATTGTTTAGCAATCTGAAGCATCATGCTTCCTGAGGCTTTCCTGGGGACATCAGTGAGATCCAAAAAGATAGAGAGAAAGTGCAAAAGGATTGCGGCTTGGTGAAGAAGGGGAGCCCAGGCTGTCCTCGTGTTTAGGAGGAGCGCATTAGAAGTCTTAGTCACATGGTTTGATGGGAAAGCAGAGATCTATCTGACGTTTGGTTTATGAAATATCCGTTCACAGGAAAGACATTAAAATTTTGGGAAAACATTGACAGAGATGCTACTGGTGGTTATATTTTCTCTTCTTACACAACATGTTGAGGAGGAGGAGATGTGGTCATTTAAGGCCATTAGTTCTTTCTTTCCATTGAAATATGGGAAATCTAAGCATCACCCTTCCCACAGCCACTAGAACAACGATGTCAGATTTTGTGGAGGATTTGTAGGGCTCTATAAAAGATCTAGGAAGGCACAAAAGAGCATGGGTTGGTAAAGGAATGGTTTATAATGGAGGTGGGTTGACAGCTATTACATTTTGCAGCTCTGTGAAGCTATTTGATTCATTCTCATTAACAGCCTTAGCCTACTATTTCTTCTCAAAAGCAACAAAGAGAAACCCTAATTATTGTTTCAGAATCTCTAAATGTATTAGTACAGCCTGTGTCACCAGGTATTCCAGTTAAGTCTTACTGAATTGTTTAGTGCTTCAGTTCTTGGAACTAGGTAACTTCAAAAGCTTAAGTTACAATTTGTGTTGAAATAGATGAAATGAGCTGTCTGCTATTATTACAGGGATATCTGGAAACCAGTGATGGCCAAGTAACTGGCATTGATGGAGTAAGGGGTTGGAGTAGCTTCTTAGATTTAGCAATAAATATTGTCACGTTGTCATTTTAATTCATACATTCTCTGGGAAACGGAATAGTCTGTTTCAAACATTTGCTACAAGTTCCTGCTAGAAAAATATATGGTAAATTAGTCGTAACAATGAAAACATGTTGATATGCTCATTTTGCCGAGATAAGAGAGAAAGAATGAAAGGCAGTAAGTTTATAGGTACTGTATATTGTAACACATGAACACTCTCAAATGGTTTCTGATGGTCCTTCTGTTCTCTATTCATAGTTCCCTGGTACAGGACCTTGTATTGGTAAAAGTAGGTGGATAAAAGTAACAGTTTTTTCCTGAAGAAGCAATGTGTATGCACTCACTGCATCCATCTGCCTGATAACCTCCCATATCTTTCTCCAAGGTCAAATCTGCTGTCCAACTCCAATCAAGTCAGGGGTATATACTTCAAAAACATTAACTTGTAACAAATTTGGTGAAGATCAGCATTCTGGATGAAGGAAGACACTTTCTTGCCTCTGAAAGGTGGGATGCAGCTCTAGAGATCACATTATCTGGATGCAGCTCTAGAGATCACATTATCTAGATGCAGCAGGCAAGACCTAGTACCTACCAAAGGTAATGAAACACCTCTGCATTGGGGCCTTGTGTGCCCTTTCTCTTTGTCCAAACTTGACAGGATTTATGCTGAGATAAAAAGGTTGCTGCTGTCAGACCCAAACTTCCATCTATTCTTATCCTATTTTGATGCCAGCTTCCCTGCCTAGGAAGAACATAGGTAGTTCTGATAAAATGGGGGGAATTTGTGTGATTTCTGTAGCAAGAATTCATGTTTTGAATCAACTTGAATGCTTTTGAAAAATTGGTGATTACATGGAAATGGGTGATCTGGTTAATACAGTGTTTCTGGATATTTAAAGTGCTTTTAACAAAATCCTGTGTTAGATTACTCTGGGCAGCAAAAGCAAGTGACGCTGCAAAGAGGTCCAGAAGTATCTCATTACACTAAATGAGTGGGCATTAAAAAGGCTAAATTCAGTGCTATTAAACAAAGCAATATGCAGAGCAAAAGCCCACCAAACTGCGAGAACAGCCATAGTTTCTGGATGAGCCATTTATTATTCAAAGAGATTCTGGAGTTACTGTGAATAGTTTTATGAGAACATCAGTGTAATGCTCAGTGGCTGTCAAGAAAAGCTCTCAAGAAAAGAATGTTAACAGAGAGTCAAACAGAAAGTACCCTCAAGTCACGGTGCAAACCCTGGCTGTACCAAATATCTTGTTCTAGCTATTCCTCATCTCAAAAACAGCAGAAAAGGCAACAGACAAAAACAGTAAGGATAATTTGAAGCCTGGAACAGCTTCATATGAAGAAAGACTAAACAGACTAATACTATCCATTGTCTTATTGAGAAAGAAGAATATTAGCCTGTCTAGGGGATACTACACAGGTCTGTATAATTATACATGGTGAACAGGCCTAATTATTTTTAATGTATGAAAACTCGTGAATGTCAAACAAAATTACAGAGTAAGTTTATGACAATAGGTAAGTTTATGACAGAAGGGAACAACTTTTCGCACCGTTCAGGGATCGGAAATTGTGGCTGCCGAACTTAATGAGCTTAAAAAGCAGATGAATGAGGGAATGAAAAAAAACAATTTAGCACTATTAAAAACAATGAAATAGCCTGTGATTCAGGATGACTGTCTGTGAACTGAAGAAAATGGAAAGTATACAGAGGGGAAGTAAAATTGTATGCACGCCCCATTCTTAGTCTTTAGTTCTTAATTTTAGTCTTGTCACAGGAAACTGTTCTTGCACATTTCCGCAGCAAAGACTAAGCAAAAATTGAGGTCAGTCGAGAAAAAGGGCACAGAGCTTAGGAATCTAATGAGAAAAGGGATGAATGTCTAAGTTTGAAAGAATCAAAATAAAGCAACCAGAAGGAGATACTAAACAAAGCAACCCTGATGGTACCAACCATTCTCTGAAGAGCCCCTGGAGAGCTGGGGGATGCTATCCCGCATTGTGAGCAGAGGCACAACAGCATTAGGTACCATTCCAGATGCTGATGACCAATCCCTTAGTCTCTCTTTCTGAGGCTAAGAGGACTGGAATCATCAAGGACAATCATTTTCTCCAAGCATGTCTCATCAGACTTTGGGTGAGCAGATTAATTCATAGCATGGTTAACAGTTTGAGCATGAATTTGACAAAGCCAGGCATGAATCAGATTTTGTATTCAACCATTGCAATGTTACTGAAAAGGAAAACACGTGGGGGTTGTAGATAGTGGTATCACTATCTGTCTGAGGAAATAACAGTTAACGCCTGCTGCATTGTCCTGCAGAGCTCTCTTTTGAGATTACAAGGTATCTTTTTTGCTCTTTTTGTTCAAGACAGATTCTCTTTCTTACTTGAGTTTTTCAAACCTCCTTGTTCTTTCACATAGATCTTGGTACTTTACCCAGCAGAAGGGCAGCTTCTGACTTTATACTAAATATGGCTCAGTCTTCCACTGGGCTTAGCCTTTAAGTTAATGTATTGGGTTGGCCCGGCCGGATTTTGGTGGCGGCAGGGGGGGAGCTTCAGGGTGGCTTCTGCAAGAAGCTGCTAGAAGTTTCCCCGAGTTTGGATAAAGTCAGTGCCTGCCAGCTCCAAAGACCCCGGCGGGCCCCGAGGGGGCCCCCGCCGCTGCACCAAGGCTGAGCCTATCAGTAAAGTGATTGAAGAGGAACGCCTCTGTGAAAAGATATTGAAGAACGGGGAAAAAAGAACTGCGCCATTCA
>NW_009724112.1:5290-23979 GCF_000703405.1 Apaloderma vittatum | reverse complement strand
GACGCTCCCTTTCCCCCTCTCTTTCCCCCGCCCGCAGGAGGGACTTTTACAAGATCCTGGGGGTGTCCCGCGGCGCCTCCATCAAAGACATCAAGAAGGCCTACCGGAAACTGGCGCTGCAGCTCCATCCCGACAGGAACCCCGACGACCCCCGGGCGCAGGAGAAGTTCCAGGACCTGGGCGCTGCCTACGAGGTGAGGGCCGGGCGGAGGGGCTGGGGAAGGAGAGGGGTGAAGCTCTGCACCTTGTTGTGAGGAACTCGGGGAACCGCCAGACCTCCCAGCCCTTCCCAGGCTCCGAAGGGTGGACGGGTTCCCGGTGAAACGTGCTGGGAGCGTGAGGCTGAGGCTGACCAGCGAGTGGTCCCGTGAGGCCTCATCCTGTAGCCATCGAGGGAATGAGGAAGGATAGCTTCTGGTAAACGTCAAGGCCCTTCCGTAAGGCGCAAGTGCGGTCCGTTCTCTGGGTATCGCTATATCGAGTTTCAGACATTCTACTGAATAAAAAACAAAGGTAGATGCTCCATTAAAAACTTGGGGGAGAAAATGGTTATGAAGTCAAATCGGCAGAGGATGTAGTGGAAGGAATAGCTAAATATTAACTTTTATGAGCAGTGACCGAGTCTGCCTCCCCCTAACCAGGGTATTATTGAAGCATAGCAGTGTCCTTGTTTGACATAAAATGTGGAGTTCTAGTGCTAATGGACAAGACAAATGCAACATGCTCTTGCTGGCTGCTGGTGAAGATTAAACTGGGAAACCTCCCTTCAAAGTCTTCATTCACATGCTTCGTGCTGGAGAGAGATGCATCAGAATATTGAAATCCAGTATTGACATACATGGTTTCTAAAATAGGTTTGGAAAAAATAACATTTTGATGTGCTGCAAGGACTTTGTCTCCCTGTTTAAGCTTGCAAATCCTTCTGCTAAACTAGCCATGAGATACAGTGGGTTGACTCGATTGTTTTGGGCAAAAGGCAGCTAGAATTATGTTTCTCTTCTAATCTAACCCAGGATGCTTTTTGCCTTAAAGCAGTAGCCTCTGTTAATAGTATCCCTGCTCAGGGTTTGGCTAGCTGACTATCTATAGCAAAATCTTCCACAAAGTTGTGGGGAAAGTAGGTTAATGAAATTGCTTGGTGTCCTTTGCTTTAAAAGCCTAAAAAACTTCCACCCTGCAGCTGTGTGGTCTGAACACAGTTGTTTCAGGTAGGAAGGAGACTGATTCCATGTGAGGAAACTGAGACTCCTCTGCATATAGTAATTAGATTCAGGATGCTTTGCGGATGGAGTTTGCCTGGATTTTTTCTTAGCTTATCCACCATAGTTGCTTTGCTTTCAAGGCAACCTGATGTAACAAACAAGAACTCCCTTCACAGTACTTGAAATTGTGTTCTTGGAATAGCCTGCAGAAAGAAGAAAAATCAACAGAAAGACAAATATTCCTGTTCTTAATTCTGTTCTTACTGGTTGTGGCATTGTCAGTACTGTATGGGAAGAATTTTTTTCTGACATGAAAGCTTATTGCAGCTCTAGGAAATAAGTGTTTTAATTCAAAATATGAAATGACGAAGGGAGAACTGCACTCTTGCCTATTAGATGAAGCTAGAAAAGTCACTGTTGTATTTTTATCTTATTGCTAGCGTTATCACTGGGTGCAAATTCAGGTTGGTTTTCATAATTTAGCCAGCTTCTCAACTGGTTTAGTTGCTTCTCCACCTGTTTCCCCTCCTCTGTAGCCTTCTGAAGGCTAACTTGGCAATTTTAACCTTCCCAAATGTGAGCAACAGGGGAGGAAGGGGAAGGAATACTAAATGTGACTGAAAACTTCTGGATATCTGGGGGAGGAAGGAGCAAACACCAATACTTACAAATTAAATTTAAATTTTACAGTCTTGAAAGTAATGTGTGTTGGGATGTGTTATTTTGCCTCAGTACTTTTGTTGTCCTTAGGATTTAGGGCCAGCATTCAAACGGGTACAGAGTTACTTTATTTGGCAGGTACAACTTGGTAGGCAAACTTGCCATCACTGCTAATTGTTACAAAATCATAGCTGGAGGAATACACATTCTGTGTGCCTGAAGAGCAAACTGAGAAACAGGGGCGATATATGATTTAGTTAATTTATTTTTTTCCCAGTGTGTCCTGCTTTGTATGAACTGACTTGAATTACTTGTTCTGATTTTTTTTTTTTTTTTTTTTTAAATCCTTAAGGTAAACTCAATATTGTTTTCTGTATTGCTTGTGCTGTTTTAATAAACTAACCATACTTTTTTTTATGGGTTTAACTGACAAACATTTAATTTTCCTAGTCCAGTGCTGCAAGTGAGTTCTAGCCCTGTAAATAACTCAGCTTGGTTGTGGATGAATGTCTCTGTCTGCTTGCAACCCTTTGCCAGGTGCTGTCAGATGAGGAGAAGAGGAAGCAGTACGATGCGTATGGTGAGGAGGGGCTGAAGGATGGGCACCAGAGCTCCCATGGAGACATCTTCTCACAGTAAGGAGACTTTCCCACTTCAGGCTATTCCACAGTCAGTGTTCTAATTTTGTGATGCTCTTGCACGCGTTTGACATAGGCAAATTCTATGTTAAGGGTCTTTTACCCAATCTGGAGGTGCTGATCTGAAGTGACAGTTGAGAATTTGAAGAAATACCTTTACAGTGAATATCCTGTTGCAGTTTTCAGTTGTCTGTCTTGCATGAATCCTTGCTTCAGGAGCACTAACAACCAGTGGAGTCTTTTCACATGGGCAGCTCTTGCTCATTTGGCAAGCTGTGAGTGACTCATAATGTGCTACCGTACATTAAATGTGTAAGAACTTTCTTGTGTTATCTGGTACACGATTGATGTTTAACCTGTTGTCACAGAACATGCGTGTGCTTTGGGAGTCACTTTTTCTTTTGCAAAATAATGCTGTGGTGGCTTACACTACATTTCAGAGCAACCATAGGCTTTGAATTGTTAAAATTTGAAGGCACTTGCATGTTGCTTAGACAGATTCTGATCTTCTGTTTAAGGCACCTTTGGTTCTGCTAGGCACAAACTTACTAAAGCAGTTCCTGAAGTTGCTCATCTCACATGGTCCTTTTGGATGAGAACTCACACTATCTGTTTTGAGTAAAAATAGGCAGAGTTGGTAGGAAATATTTTTTTTTCATCCCCATTGTCCTCAAACTACTGGAAACCAACCTGCTAGCATTGGCTTTGCAGTGCCAGAGATGAAGTGCTACTCAGAGTTTGCACCTTGTGCTTGTGGTAGCTGAGCAGCAGTGCAGTACAGAGAGGACTTCCCTTAGGCAGTGGGCAGATTTTGACGTGTTGGCATTCAACTCTGGCTCCAAAACTTTTCTTTAGTACAGAAAACTCTTCTAAAGTGACTGCTTTGTTTGAAGGCCTTAGCTTGTGCCCTGGAGGAACAAAAAGAGGTATTTAGATTTACTATGGTGTTTTCGTACTGTGAGGACTGTATTCTCTGAGGGGCCAGAATTATTTACCAAGCGGCACGTTACTGCTCCCTTCATCAAAGCCTCATCTGATCAGAACTCCTTCCTGAACTAACTGATGTGCTTTACTCCAGCTTCTTTGGGGACTTTGGATTCATGTTTGGAGGTAACCCTCGCCAACAAGACAGGAACATTCCCCGAGGAAGCGACATCATTGTGGACCTGGAAGTTACACTGGAGGAGGTGTATTCAGGAAACTTTGTAGAAGTGAGTTTGACTGCTTGTCTGTCGGTCTCTTCAGTGTGTTCTCAGGTTTGAGGTGCCTGGCCAGGCCACTGCTCAGAGTGACATCTCCCAAAGAACTGAGACGTTCACTTTCTCAATATCTGGCTGTGGTGGTTTGTCCCTGGCCAGAGGCCAGGAGCTCACCAAAGCAGCTCTATCACTCCCCTTTTAGATGGACAGGGGAGAGAGAAGGTGTAAAAAGACGCCCGTGGGTTAAGATAAAAAAGCAGTTTAATAAAGCTATGGCAAATGCTGCACGCGGAAGCAAAGCAAAACAAAGATTTCCCATCAGCGGGCGATGTCCGGCCGCTTTTGCAGGAAGCAGAGCTCCAGGAAGCGTAGCGGTTGCTCCGGAGGACAAACACAAAACAGCAAATGCCCCCCCCTTCCCTCCTCCTTCTCCCTTTTATGTCTGAGCTGACGACGTCATATGGTATGAAATACCCCTTTGGTCAGTTTGGGTCAGCTGGTCCGGCTGTATCCCCTCCCAAGATGTTGCCCACTCCCAATCTACTGTTGGGGGAACGTTGGGAAAAAAAAACAAAACCACAGCCTTGGTGCTGTGTGAGCACTGCTCAGCAGTAGCCAAAACACTGGGGTGCTATCAACACCCTTCTAGCTACCACTCCAAGGAGAAAAACAAAACCAACCAGCACTGAGAGAGCTGCTGTGGGAAGATTGACTCCACCTCAGCCTGACCCAAGACACTGACAGTGACAGTAGAGTATGTTGCGATCCTCTTTGCTAGTAGTTGACTGAAGAAGCAATATATTTATTCATCTTTGCCACCTGGCAATTTCCCTGTAAAGGGGTGCTTCATGTGACGATAGCTTATTATTGGCTATCAGTGGCTAGCTGTAGCTTTTTATAGCAGTAGCCTGGTTGGAGAGGGTGTAGGTGGTCTCCCTCTAGAATTTAGTGATATATGAGGGATCATTCATAAGTCTCACAGTCATTTTGCAATTCTTGTGAAACCATGATGGGGATTTCTCATGGTCTCTTTATATGGTCAAATACGTCACTACAAGTTTCTGTATATTACATACTTGGCAAATATATGGTGGCCTTTTGATCTTTATTTTTTTAAGCAAACTGCATTTCTCGTGCTGACAGTTCCTGCTTTTCTGGATGTTAGAATTTGTGTTGATTGAGTTTGTGTTGCAACTTTGTGGGTAAATGGGGAACTCCACATCATTTTGTCCACTGTGTGGGAGAAGAAATCTATCATAACCTGAGTTTCATCTTAGTGTTACCTTTCCTATTTTGAAAGGTGGACAGAAAAAAGAAAGGAGATGGTAATAGCAGTATCAGTGGTTTTCTAGTATTTAATGTTTGATCAGCAGGAGATACAAAATGAAAACTGTTGTCAGATTGTTTTACTGAGGCCATTTGGAGCTACTGTGGAGGCAGGACACAAAAATGAATTATGTTCTGGCTGTTTGAGAAATCTGGAACCCAGGAGCTCTGGCCTGTGTGCTGTTATCAGCCTCTTCCTCTTCCATGCAGGTTGTCAGAAACAAGCCAGTGGCAAGACAAGCACCTGGCAAACGGAAATGCAATTGCCGGCAAGAAATGAGGACCACCCAGCTGGGTCCTGGACGTTTCCAGATGACACAAGAAGTTGTTTGTGATGAATGTCCAAATGTCAAGTGAGTTTTAATGTTCTTTACTGCTATAGGGATGTTTATTCAAAACCTACCACTAGATGGAGGAAAGTGCCTGTACTACCAGTGAGACCTGGGGAATCTGGAAAAACTTAACAGAGGTTTCTTATTTCCAAGGAGACAATCTTTTTCCTTACAGTAGAGATGACCAGCTTTGTTAGGTGTAGAGCTCCCCAGTTTGCTCTTTCTGCCTTTTGTCCCTTGAGCAATCAGTTGTAGAACAGTGCAATTTCCACAGCTAAGTCTGAATAAACGAAGTCGGGGAAGCCTGCAGATTTTAACTGGGAGCAGTTGGACATGGGGTACTGTGATGTAGTCGTGCAGCCAGATGCTCACTGTGCATTTAGCAGTTTAGCTTTGCCTTCTCTAGTAGATGGCTATCAGCACACAAGATAAACAGCACTTCCCCTCCAGTTTTACATATGAGCAAGGACAAAGAATGTGTTAGCTTGCTGGGGGTGTTCTCAGTACC
Organism: Apaloderma vittatum; assembly: GCF_000703405.1. NCBI lineage: Eukaryota > Metazoa > Chordata > Aves > Trogoniformes > Trogonidae > Apaloderma > Apaloderma vittatum. Next base: position 18,114 of record NW_009724112.1, on the reverse strand, counting down.
CCAGTAACATAAGTGGGTGGTCCCACTTAGTGCTTGCTTGCTCTTTTCTTTTGCAGGCTTGTAAATGAGGAGCGAACACTGGAAGTGGAGATCGAGCCAGGCGTGAGGGATGGCATGGAGTATCCCTTCATTGGGGAAGGTAAGTGTATGGGAACTGCCCTGCAGCTCAGTTTTGACTTGCTTCTTTCCCATGATACAAGGCTGGTCTTCATGGCAGTGAAAATGTCCGGGCCCTGCTTTGGGTAACCGGTCAGCACATGTGATTGTGCCATGTACTCCACGTGCTGCTGAAATACAAGAGCATAGCCTTTGCTAAGTCTGGATAGTGCTCTGAATTCCACTCCCTTTGCTAATACTGGGGGCACACATGGAAGAAAAAAATACACAAAAAAACCCAAACAAACAAACTGTAAAGCTGATATTTCAGATAACTTTTGAGTAAGAGCGTCTGTTCCAGGCTTGAGTAAGTGAGGGTATCCCCTCTGCCCAAGATAATGGAGTCCAACAAGTAAAGGACATCACTAGCATGCAGGCAAGTCTTTCAGAACAGCAGAGAGGTATGAGCTCATTGGGGCAATACCCAAAGTCCTGGGCTCTTTAGTAATACATGTGTGCAAGTGGGGGTTTAGTTATGGAAAGATCAGCTAGTTCTTTTTTTCTTTGACATGTGAGCTCTGTTGTGTTTGATATGCTGCTTGTTTCTTCAGGTATTATTGAGTAACTCCTTTTAAACAGTGTTTTGGTTTTTGTTTTTTTTTTCTTTTTCACAGGTGAGCCCCACGTGGATGGGGAGCCAGGTGATCTGCGCTTCCGGATAAAAGTTCTTAAGTGAGTAACTGGCCTAGTTAGACCGCTCTTTCTGGGTTACTATAAAGCAAGCTTGCAAGTAAATTTCTGACTTGTGTTTCCTGCTTGGCTAGCATGTAGCTTGCCATTTGGAGCTGGTGCACCCAGGGATCTGGTACTCAGGGCTGTGCAGGGTTTTCAACCCTGACAATGCTAGGGTGACTGGATTCACCACTATTCAGATGCTGTGATAATTCTGCTTATATTTTGCTTGGCTTGAATTCTGTCATGCATTAGTAGCTCCTGTGTGAGTCACATGAAATATCTCCTTTTTCCATAAACATACTGTCTCCCTATTGTAATGAAATGCACTATTAAGAAAATTGTTGCATGAATCACAAGTTCTTGACACACCTCACCACTTACTGCACTAGAAATAGAAAGGTTATTAATACAGCAAAATGAAGCTAAACATTCATTCTTTACTTCCTCTCTGGTTTGTGAATTCTCCAAACTCAAAAATAGAGGGCAGGAAGCTGAAAGGACCTGTTTCTCCCATGGAGAGTGAGAAAGATTGCCATGTGTCTTATTTCTGCAGGCACCCAGTGTTTGAAAGAAGAGGAGATGACTTGTATACAAATGTGACAATCTCGCTGGTCGAGGCACTTACGGGCTTTGAAATGGATATCACCCACTTGGATGGACACAAGGTAAGGCAACAGTTTGCTTTCTTGCTGTGCGTAAATGAAATTTGATAGTGGTCCTCCCGTGCTGAGGGTTAACTTGCTTGGGGTCTGTGCAGCTGCAGGCTGAGTACGCTATCCCCTCTGCTAGAGCCTTGCAGACCAATTCCTGTGAAGCCAAAAGAGGGGAGATATGAGGGGTGCTCAGTGTGGGTCTTGGTTCCAGGCCGTCACAGCAGTTGCTGCACGTGGTGTCTTGGGCAGTGTTAGTTCTGGCAATAACACTGCCTGGACTGCTTGAATATCACTGACTTTGGCAAGGAGTCAATATCAATTGAAGCTTTTCAGTGGGTTAGAAAGAGTGTTGGAGTATTTGGGTATGCTCAACAGAGCACTAGTAATATTCTGAAATTTCTTTTGTCTCTAGGTTCACATTGCTCGGGATAAAATTACAAAACCTGGGGCCAAGCTGTGGAAGAAAGGAGAAGGTCTTCCAAACTTTGATAATAATAACATCAAAGGCTCACTAATCATAACATTTGATGTGGAGTTCCCCAAAGAGCAACTGACAAATGAGCAGCGGGAAGGTGCGTGTTTAAAGCTCTGTCGTGGCAGCAGGCTTCACAGACCGCTCGCCAAAGCTGAAAAAGTTGGCACAACTGAAGCAGTGGCCTGTAATGGTCAGGGAGGGCTCTCCTTTCCCTGTGCCCCTTGTACAACATGACACAGTTGGCCAGTGCCCTGTGATCAACTTCCATTTCCTTTTGAAACAAGTGAGCTTGGCTGCTGCAGTTGTAGGGGACCGGATTAGGCTGGGATGTGCCACTGCAGGGATGTAGGACTTGGCAAGTTTGCAGGTGTGTTTTTTTGTAGCCGGTCATCTCTCTGAACTGAAAGACTTATTTGAGAGTTTCTGATGAATCTGTGACTGCACCTTTACTTGGTCTGCTGGAATGGGATTGCAAGCAGCTTTCCAGCCTCTGCTTCTACTTTCTTGGAGGCAGGACTACTGAACATCCCTCTACTGTCAGTAGCAAAGCATGTCATGCAGTGTCAGGAGAAGGACTGTCTCTTCTACTTTAAGTGCATTTTGGCTGTATAGGGCATAAGGGTGCAGTGCAGACGTTTCGTAGGAGAGATCTGCTTCACAGCTTAAGTGTTCAGATGGAAACTTTGTGAACCATGTAGGACGGTAAACACTATACTCCTTCCTGTAAATTCCTCTTTGCTTCAGCAGCCTCTGCAGTAGGTTCTACTGCTCTGTACAAGGCAGCAGAGTAGACATCAAGGGCCGGATCTTCTGCTACAGGGCAAAGAAGTTCCTGGTATGTACCAGTGCAGCTCTTCAGAAAATCCCCATCGCAAGAATTTCCTGCTGGTCAGGGCAATCGTACTTCCTTCTTCTGAAGGTCGACTTAGTGGATTCTGGCAGCTGTCCTGGTGGAATGAGGCAAACGTGCAGCTTTTCTGGGCTCCCCAAGCTTGTAGAGGGAAGCCAAGCCCTGGGTGAGCTTTTCTTAGCCCTATGGCACTCCTGCTGCCTTGGTGACACTATGCTAGCTATGCAGTCGGTAGCTGCAGCTCTGGGGTTGACTGATGTTCTGTGGCTTTTTGGGCCGTGAGGTTTGTACTTTGAGTGAACCTGCTTTGTGTGTTGGTCCCTTTGCTTTCCTGCGTGTTGCGCGTGTGTTGCTCCCAGTGAGGGCTGCAGAGCATGGGGACCACATTGGTGTGAAGTCTCATTCCAGGCTCTGTTCCCCTTGTTTGAAGCTTTGTAAGGTGGCATTCACTTCCATTCACTTCACAGATGTGAGGGTTTTTATCCAGCTGTTGCTCTTGGCAGTTTGTGAAGAGACTGGGGAAAGAGCAGTGACAGAAGCCTCCGTGTTTGTCAAAATTGCTCACACGCCTTTATGGGTATCCCAGTAACAGAGGGGTGTTGGCTCTGGCATGAGTGTATTCAGGCACGGGGCCTTTGAGTATTGTTTTCCGTCCTAAAGCAATTCCACTTTTTCCAGGGGAAGGTGACTGGGTAGGCAGTCAGATGCATTTCTATGTGCTAGAATGGCTCCAAACATCCCGTGATTTAAGGAGTTTTATGAGGGAATAAGTCTGTTCATGTTGTGTGGCAGCAGTTCACTATAAATGTTCAAAGGAAAACTATAGGCTTAAGAATTCAAAACATTCCTTTGTTTCTTATTTTTGGAGGTGGTCCTAATTTCTTACCTCATAACCATACGTGCAGTCAGAAGATACTCTGACTCTGAGAACACCACTCCAGTCAGTGTAAGCTTTAGAGTCAGAGAAATAATTCACTTGCTTTCTTTCTATTGTGACATCAGGGAATTTATTGTCTCTTGATCAGAGGTGACTTTTTGATGTGTCTGTCATTCATCTCTACCAACACTTGTTTATTTGGAGCTTTGGATCTCATGCTTTAACTCTGGAGGACTTGGAGAGCAACAGTAGGGAGCAAAGTGCCCAGGTTGTATTATAACTTGTCACTTGGTAGTGGTGTCAGAAAAATCTTAAAGTTGGCTCTAGGAAAAAATGCCTGAGGTGCAGTAGCACCAAAAAGTCAGGACACCTGGCTGGAATTCCTCGCTGAATATGAGATATGTATTGAAATATCCTATGCACTAATGAGAGTATCCTTTGGACCAGCAGGCAGCTGCCTAGAGCTAGCTAGGAGGAAATGGGATATTTGAATGGTGCTAATCCCACTTTTTTCAGGGCTATGGGAGCACACCTTTCTCTGATTACATCCTTCCTTTTGAAGAAATGCACACACTCTTACCCGTCAGCCAGGAAGTGGCTTTGAGCCTCCTTTGGCTGTGGAGGGGAAGTGAACTTGCCATGCACTGCCCTGGAGAATGACCCATCCTTAGTGATCACCAGCCCCTGTGTAGTGGCTCACTTTGCCCTGCTGTTAAGGATGCTTCTGAATGTAGGAAAGAGTTCAGGATTCTCTGGCCAGCAGACAAGAAACATGAATAGTTCTTGCCTGGAAGAGAGATGTCTCTGTTCCAGTTACTACTTCCAGTTTTCCTATGTTGTAGCAGAACTACCATGACCCTTATGTATCAGATCACTGGTCTTAAAGAACAGTAGTATTTGTAGCCAGAATGATTCAAGGGTACACAAGCAGGACAAAGTTTGCAGGAAGACATAAAGTTTCAGATGGATTTGCTGAAGAAGGACTTGCATGCCTGAAAAGTCGAGGTGGTTTTTTTCTGTAAACTAGTTGATTTAATTACCATCTTCTCTCTCTGTGCCTACGTACCTCGCTTAAAGGTAACAACTACGGTGGTATTTTCTGACCTGTTGTACAAATGTATACCATATGACACCACAACTCCGGCTTCAGTGGAGCAGCAGAGCAAGCTGATCTTGAGGCATGGCACGACTTCTGTTGTGTTGAGGTGCAAGCCAGCTACTTGTGTGCTTTGTTGCAAGACCAATGCTCTTTGGGGGATGTCCAACAACAAAATTATAGCAGTTTAACTTTTTTTTAATCATTATTTGAAAACTACCCATGTTGTGGGGAACTTTCCTCTGTGTTTTGGGTCCTGACAGCCCCTCCTGAGGCTCAGCGGTTTCTGGTGCCGATCAGAGCAGAGATGCTACCATGCCCAGAGGGGCCCCGTGGCCAAGGCAGTCTGGCAGCGTGTGACCAGGCTTGCTTTAAAGAGGGAATCCCCTCTCATTATTCTGGAAAAAGTGTGACACATCCACTCTTGGCAGTCTCCTTCCTCTGTTCTGTGCAGACTTGCCCTTTAAGTAGCAGCGAAGAGCTGTCAGTCTCCCTGAACTTGCTGACCCCAGCAGATAAGCTGTTAGGGTTTTAAGGGCTGACTTATCCTGCTCTGATAAGAATTTGATACTGACAGGACCTCAGAGCAGTCAGGTCTTTGAAATGTTTTATGAATGGGCTTTCCAGGGTGGGGAAGATGGTGTCTGTGAAGTCATCTAGGCTACTTTGTGGAACAGTGGGTTTCAAAAAAACTTAAGATTTTCAGGCCTTCAGTAGGATACTTAAGCCCACAGATAAGAAGAGTTTACTTCTCTTACTTGTCTTTGGAGACTACTTCTAGTGGACAGTAGTGGGCCCAGGCACCGCACACCAGTCTGAAAAACCTCTCTTTTCTAATTACTCACATGGATTTCTATAGCTGACAGGTCCAGGACTCCAACGTAGCCCTCCTGCGCTTGCTGCTAGCACATTTATCTTAGGCTATAAGGGGAGCCTGGGAAGATGAGCTTGATGAATTAGACCTTGGAAATATTCTGAAAGCAATTTGTTGTTGCAGTTTTGCTTAAGATGACAAAACTCTTCAATAGCAAAGCAGCTCTTGGAGTCAGCTTTATTCCTTGCAGAGCTGTGAGGACCCTGAGGTAGTGCTCTGGGCTTTGAGTTTGTAGCAGAGGAGACTCTGGATTTACTGAGCTCATGTTGCCCCAAAAGCATATGAAAGCACTGGTACAGCATCACTGACCTTGGTCCTGTTGTTCCTTTTAGGAATCACAGAATGTCAGGGGCTGGAAGGGACCTCAAAAGATCTAGTCCAGCCCCCCTGCCAAAGCAGGATCACCTACAGTAGGTCACACCAAAATGTGTCCAGGCAGATTTTGAATGTCTCCAAAGAAGGAAACTCTGGGCAGCCTGTTCCAGTGCTCTGTCACCTTCACAGTGAAAAACTTTTTCCTAATGTTTTTGTAGAACCTCCTATGCTCCAGCTTTTACCCGTTGCCCCTTGTCCTGTCACTGGACATCCCTGGAAAGAGCCTGGCACCATCCTCCTGACACTCCCCTTTTACATATTTATAAATATTAATGAGCCTCCTTCAAGCCTAAGAGACCCAGCTCCTTCAGCCTTTCCTCATCAGGGAGATGTTCCACTCCTTTCATCATCCCTGTGGCTGCGCTGGACTCTCTCCAGCGGTTCCCTGTCTCTCTTGAGCTGAGGGGCCCAAAACCGGACACAATATTCCAGATGTGGCCTCACCAGGGCAGAGTAGAGGGGCAGGAGAACCTCTCTCGACCTACTGGCTACTCCCCTTCTAATACAGCCCAGGATGCCATTGGCCTTCTTGGCCACGAGGGCACATTGCTGGCTCATGGTCATCCTGCTGCCCACCAGGATCCCCAGGTCCCTTTCCCCCGTGCTGCTCTCCAACAAGTCAGTCCCCAGCCTGCAGGAGAAAACTTGTTGTACCTCTGGATTTGGGGGAATTTTTTAGGTTTTTTTTAATGATACTTTTAATAGTACCAGTGTTCACATTATTTGATTGTGAGGGCTCAGCCTTGAAAGGCTGGTGGGTCCTACAGCCGGATGTGAAAATTCAGAGTTCTCCGCCTGTTTGTGCTGTGCAGTAACCCTTCCCTTTCTCTTTCAGGTCTCAAACAGCTGTTGAAACAAGGATCGGTGCAGAAGGTGTACAATGGATTGCAGGGATATTGACATGTGGAAAAATTGGACTTAACTGAAAATGCAAAGTCAGATGTGTTTGCAGTCTTTTCTCCTGCTCACTGTAGAATGGAAAAGAGGGAGGGTGGGGCAACTGAGGTATTACATAATATTTTCTTTGTAAATGGTGGAAGTGCTCAGACGAGTTGGAGGGCATACTAGCTTTTTCAGGACATAACTGGTGCTGTCTATCATGTTCCACGTCCTGGAACAACAAAGAGACTCCTTGAGCAGGACAAGAAATTGGGGAAAGTAGTTTTCAACTCCACACAGATTGGAATTTCTGGTTTTTAAATATATTTTGATGTGACTTTCCTTGACCATCTCAACGTATTTTCATAGCTTCTCCTGCTTTTTGTCCTTTGTGTCAGTCTCTTCTGAGTTTGTGTTTTGTTTTTATTAATACCAGTCCTTCCTCCCCTTTCCCTCTGATTCTAGAGTGTGGTGTTGTTTCTGAGGCAGGAGTACAGGTGCTGTTGGGAGTGGATGGCAGGAGGCCCTTTACAGGCTATTGTCAGGTCCCACATGTGATTGCAAAAGCAGAGGAAAGAGTCTTTTAAGGCTCCTGTGGGCTCTCTTAACTACCAAGTAGTCCTCTTGCTCCAAAAGTTCGTTTCAAATTTGAAGTTGTAACAGCTTAGCAAAGACAGTGGTATTCTGGAAAATAATGGGAATGGCTCCTCATGGCCTTGGTTCTTCCTTGTCCCTAAATGTAACCAACGGCTTGTCTGGAAACGTTCACTTACCTCCTGCATTCTGTCCTCTGTGAGGATGGGTGAAGCACAGAAATAAAGATGTTTCAGTTGGAATGGCAAAAACTGCCTGGTTGTGTTTCAGCAGCACGTACCCTGGGACAGCTGCCAGTCCTTGGACTAACAAGGAATCGTTCCTTCAGTGACCTAAGCTGTGAGCTGCCGTAAAGAGTGAAACTACAGCTGCTGGCACTGGCAAAAGCTCTGTAGCTGCCTTATTTCGATCAAGGGCTTGGTATCCTGGTGCTGTTCTGGTCTCTGCCATGAAGACCCTGCTGCTTTAAGCATCCCTGTCAGAGCCTCTCATCTCCACATGTTCTTCAGGAGTGGTAGCTGAACAATTTCTCAGAGCTGCCCGGGTCAGACTTGTGCTTCACAGTGATATGGCTGTAGGCAGCAGGAGAAATGAGTTGGTTTGGGTAGGACAGTGTTCTGCTCCTTCCTTCTGGCCTCTTAGGGGCTGCAAAGTGGGATCTCTACAGCTGCTGCCTTATAGCTGATACCCTGCCTGGAAAGTGGATGGGATCTGTTTTTTCTACATGGAAAGGTTTGCTTGGGGAGCAGCAGCAGGAGCCTTGAGGTAGCTTTTTTATTTTCACAGAATTGCCTAGATTGGAGTCAGTGATCTTAGCGGTCCTTTCCAGTCATTAACCTAACACTGACAAGTCCTTGACTAAACCATATCCCTGAGCACTATGTCTGTATGACTCTTGAATACCTCCAGGAACAGGGCTTCCACCACTGCCCCGGGCAGCCCTTTCCAATGCCTGATAACCCGTTCAGTAAATAAATTCTTCCTAATGTCCAGTCTAAGCTTCCCTTGGTGTGACTTTGAGCCTATTTTGTCTTGTCCTTTCACTTGTTACTTGTTTGAACAGACCAATCCCCACCTCTTTACAACCTCCTTTACAGTAGTCATAGAGAGCAATAAGGTCTTCCCTCAGCCTTATTTTTTTTTGAGGCTAAACAACCTTTGTTGGTTGTTTTTCTTCATTGTGAGCATGAAGGAGCTCAGATCTGAGCTTGCAAAGGTGGAGACAAGCTCTGGCCCAGCCCTTGTGTGCTGCACTTGGTCTGGCAATGTCCCACCCAAGGCTTAAAATTCCAGCAGGAGCTGACGAAGCGGAAGCAGCAGCACCAGGAGTGTTTCCTGTTGGATCCATTGTACATTTGTCTTGGGCAAGCAACGGGAGGGAGGAGTTTGGGAACAGCTGAGAGAGGGAGGTGAGACAAACCTGGAGTGCCAAACCCTTGGTCTCAATGCTTGTCTTCCTTAAAACCTTTGAGCATAAGCCATTAATCCTAGCTGAGGGGGCTACCTTGGGTGTCTGCTCTTTTGATGACCAGCTCTTTCCAGGTGTCTGTAGGCAGCTCTGACTCTTCTTAGATTTCGAAGAAATCTGATTTCAAAGGATCTCTGCTTTGGATATCCCTGTGCGTGGTTGTTGTTCTCAACCCCTCGATGGTGCATCTGATAATTGCCTTTCTGCCTTCCTGTTCCGCTGGCACATGACTGTGCTGCCAATGCTTGCCTCTAGCAATAAAGCAAAAAAGCTGGGATTTTACACCAAAATCTCAACTTCTCCATGGGAGAAGGTGATGTAACTTTTCCTATCTGCACCCCTAGCAGCAGGCAGTGCATTTATTTCAGGCATGCATACTTGTTCCTGCTGCTGCTTTTCCTTTCCCTGCTAGTTCTTTTCCTTCCTGTGGTTTGGTGGGTTTGTTTGGTTTTTTTTCACTGTGGATCTGTACTCCTCTGAGACTCCAGAGCTACATATAACAGCAACAATAGCTGGAAAGCCTCAGCTTTTATAAGGGTAAGAAGAAAAACAGAAAAGAAGGCCCCAAATCATGCCAAGCATACCTGCTTCCTTCCACCTTCCTTTTCCCCCCCTGCTGTGGGATGTGCATAACTGGGGTTCTTCACCTTTCCCACCTTTCAGCAAAACTTCCAGGGTTTCCACGCTTTCTCTGCAGGCAGCAGTGTACACTGATGCTTGCCAGAATCTGCTACAAACATTTCCACTTGTTTTGGGTTTTGTCCACTCGGCTGAGGAAAGTCGTGCTGCTTCTAGGATCGCGAGTATTTGTCCGCCAAGAGCACCAGGGTGTCTGGCCAGAGGGATGTGGAAGCTGTTCAGTGTCTGTCACATCCTGCGTCCCCTATTTCAGTAACATTTAACTGGTGTCAGTCAGCCAGCGGCCATGGACTCCTTTGTCTCATATTAGTGCTTCTTAGAAGGCTTACCTGTCCACATCTTGGTTTGGGAACAAGCAAGCATCTAGAAGGTGCAGACCTCTAAGCTGGGAATCACGCAAGGCGCAACCTTAGTTTCCAGCCCTTTCTAAGCAATACTGTTGTTCCCAGATGGATTTAAATAAAAAAAAAAAAAAAAACCACACCTCATTTCCTGGTCCCCTTTTACCCTAATCCTTGCACAAGTCAAGGATTGTTGTGGGTTTCTATATAGGCATGTTTTTGAATTCTCCTAGGAAAACACTTGTCCTTGAAACATATTTCTAGAAATCCTTGCTGTTTTGCAAAGGGTGTGTTTGAACAAGCTCACGTTTCTTGCCTGGCTAAAACGATCCTGATTTATTTCGGAAGTGAATGGTTTTGGTCACCTCCAGAAGTTGTGTGTGTTCCTCCAGGGCCTCACCATAGGCTCACTTTAAGATATCATCATCTCTGTCAGGGCTATGCTACCGCCCTTCAGTTGGATTCCTCCTATCCCAGGAGAGGCAAAGGAGCAGGTGAGGTGGGGACTTCATAGCAGGTATACGATGGGGGTGAAAAAAAAGGGTTCAGATTTGCTTTTCCGGAAAGCATCGTGCCGTAGCAGCCTTGTCTGCTTCTCCTGTCCCTCCGCAGTCTGGACTTTCTGCATCTAAAGCCAGGTTGCCTATCCCAGACCAGATGTTGAAGTTTTAGGGCTGTGCACAGCAGCTTCAGCATTAGGTAGGTGAGTCCTGTGGAGCAGTCTAGCCCAAGAGGGTGGTTTGTTCCTGATGGCTTCAGCCAGACAGAAGGCCCCTGCTGTGTTATTTCTTGCCACAGCAAGGGATGCTGCTTGTGCAGAGCATCCCTTCCTCCCCAAGTCTGGGCAGGGGATGAAGTGTTCCCACACAGCAGTTTTGTCTCCATGGAAGCTTCTCTGCAAGCACAGTGCAGGCAGGCTTGTGGGGGGGAGGGGGTTCGATTTGGTTGGTTGATTTATTTTTCCCTGAAGAGATTGTTATTTTAAAGTACTTATCTATATCTAAACTGTTCTGTTTCTGAGAGACAGGCAGTTGAGATAGGAGGGGAGAAGTGACTGGTGCCAGGAGCATGTTGTTGTGAAGGCACAGATTTGTAATGTTCCTGATGTATCTGCTCAAATCACTGAAGACCGGGGTGGGGGCCTCTGGCAGGGAAGGGAAGGTGGAGCGATGATTCGTCTTCAATGGGATGTCTAGATAGCAGCCCCCATCTCTGCTCCTGTGCTATCAGGCTGATGAGGCATGTTGCAGGAGCAGTGGTGGAGCATCTTAGAAGGAGTGGCTTGCCAAAGTGGTCCCCAGAGAGGGGGCAGCCCAGTTAGGGCAGGGCAAGAGGTGAGGTGGGATTGGTGTATCCCACTGCCCAGAAACTTCCCTTCATGCCAGCTGCCATCTAGCCCTGTTTGGTGTTGACTGTGGCCAGCTGCCAGCTTTCTCCTCCTATTTCCTCTGGTTTGGTCACTGACCTAGGAGGTGAGAGGAAAGGGAAGAGGGTAGTGATGGGTCCTGAGCCCCTGCACGCCCTATGAGGAGGGACTTGCCAGCGCAGCCCTTTCCTCTGACATTAAATATTTCCAGGGCCCTGCCCACTCCTGGGTGGGAGCAGGAGGCTGCTAGAAAGCAGATACCCAACAGCCTCCACCCCCAAAACAATGTTGCCCAAAAAAACCATCCCTTGTTCAGGGAAGGCTGGCTGGAGGCTGTGCGTGTTGTAATTCCCCTCATTCCAGTGCAGCCCCTAGGTTAAAAAGGGATTTAAAAAGGATGTCCTGAAGCTGGTAATGCCAGAAATTAAAATAACTGGGGCTGTGAAAATGTAACCGTTGGGGGAATTCCAAACAAGGGAGCTTGTTTCACCTAGAAGAGCAATGATGACTCCAGTGCAGGCACCAAGTGCGTAAAGGGTGTTCACAAGAATAATCCCGTCTTCCTTCCAGACTTAAAGTTGATGCTACTCATTTTCCTGATAAGCACTAATATCACCAGCCCCATTCCTTTTTTCCGGCTATGCCTTCCCCATCCCCACCCAAGCAGGCACAGGAGACGATCGTTGTGGTTTTGGGCAGCTCCTGGAGCTGTCCACACTTTATCCCTGGGGACGGGCAGGGCACGTTGGCTGCCGGCCGGGGCACGTTGGCTGCCGGCCGGGGCACGGAGCCAACGATGCTGTGCGAGCAGCCAGAGGCTCCCGAAGGACACGGCTGAGGACACCAACCTTGCAGCAGGAGCTGGTGCCTGAAGGGTGGCTGGAGAACTGCGTGCCCCTGCTAGGCAGGAGGGGAACCTGCCCACACCATTTGAAGCACCCATGGGACGTGGGCAAAGGGGCAAGTCTGCTCCTGGCACATCGGTAGTGTCTTATTCACTGGAACGAGGTTCAAGGCTGTGAGTCTTATCTCGACCCTTATCCAAGTCAGTGTTAGCAGAGCTGAGTGATGGAAAGCATGTGGCCTGGAGAAGGCAAAGCCTCACATGGTGGTTGGTGTAGAAGGCTGGGATGGCTTGCTTTGGGCAAGGTGCTGTGGCAGAGGGTGTTGGTTGAAGACCCCAAAGGTCTGTATGTGGGTTTGGTTTTGTTCACTCTCTAGCAGAAAGCAAAAAAAAACAAACAAAAGAGTAAATTAAAAACAGCTCTCGGTTGAGAGGGTACGTGGTTAAGTGTTGGCACATTTCCCAAGCTGTGATCAAGGGCAGAAGAATAACCAAATCTGGGAGAGGATCAGCCGTGGACGTGGCCACCAGCTGCTGGACAGATGATGCACCAGGCAAGGCATTGGTGGCCCTGCGATGAGATGGCTTGGGGATGAGGAAGAGAAGTTTTCGGGCTGCAGTGTGCTGGCGGTGGATGCTATTGCCACAGCCCCTCCACGTTT